>NC_056745.1:129499796-129724796 GCF_019279795.1 Protopterus annectens | reverse complement strand
ATAAATGAAGTATGGAGAATTGTCTGATATCGCTGTTTGATGCCTTTTCCAAGAATTCTACAAAGTTGATTTGTCAGAGACTTGTGCAGATGTTTTAAGCATGAACCTGGAGTCATTAACCCCTAGAGAAAAAGTAATTGCACTATCAGATATCACTTTGGCTGTTATCTCCAAATGAAATGGAATAGCCCATAAATCAGGGTAAATAGAATGCTCTTCATTAAGAGGCTGATCATCTAATGGGCATTCCCATTGTATCCACATGTGCTGAGATGTCTCCCTCAAAACGGAAGCGCAGACTTTTGATAAACTTTATAAAAAGAAAGAAAACATTTGTTTGTTTTTGCATTTAAGAACAACAATGACAGATTTTGAAATGCACAGCACTTCGTAATGCTATATTTCCAAAGGTGTGAAAATTTCAGCAAGTAATTTGTTCACAGCGGCATAAGAGCAACATTGCTGAAGTAGCTCTATTTAACTATTATTATATACATACAATAAAAATGGAGTTGCATTAATTGCAGAGTGATAGTCTGCCTCAAACATGTTTATCTGCTACATGTCAATAGAGTACCAATGTTTTACAGCAGCCAATTTCTATATATCCGGAAGTCATCAATGAATCAATTGATAATGGTTCATTCAGATGAGACATATAGCTTTTGTTTGTGAAATCCTCTATTTTCAATTGCTCACAAGACTGGCACATGGTACAGTCATGTATCTGATACAGTTGCAACACAGTTTGCCATAGATCTAACCCCACCCCCATAACATTGGGATTGTTCAGATATGATAGTAATACTTTTACCTACTACCTAGGTACTACCAAACAGAAATGCCCTGCGTCTGAATATACCAGTATCAGTGGAAGAAAATGTAATTGAAATTTAGTGCCAGCATTGGTAACAAAAGCATAAATGTAGTTGAGGGAATTTAAAACAAAAAATCCCTGTTTTGATTCTTCCTTATAACCTTGACAATTTTATCTGGATTGCAAATTTAAAAGGCAGAGCAATAGTTGCTTTTCTCCAGAAACTGGGACAACAAAAGAGCAGAAGATTGTGCTAAGCAGAAATGTATTTCCTATCACATAAAAACTGTTTAGAAGTTTAGTGGTCATTAAATGGTGCACAAACTCTAGTCGCATGGCTCTATAGCTTGCACTCTTGCTAGCACTTTCTCTTACCTGGTAAAATGTTATGATATTAAGCTGTTAATGATCTGGTAATGTAGCACAGAAGGTGAAGGCTCTGAGCTGCTAACAGGCTTCAGTGTACAATTTTAGCTTTGAGTCCATCAATCTCCACTTGGATAGTTTGTGGCTGTATGCAAACTGATCGACCAGATTATTATTCCCAGGTCACCGTTGAAAAGGCAACAAAGCCTACTTCATAGGGACTAAACCTTAAAACAAAAACAAAACCAAGCGGAAACAAACTGATAAAACGGCATGGACTGTTTATTACTGTAAGCGCTTTTGGCTGAAATAATACTCAGCCTTCATCAGACAACGTACGTAACACTTAGCAGCACTTATATATAACAACTCAAGTTAAAACACATAAATCAATTAACCTATCAAAGAACAAAATCAATTAAGACTTATAAAACATTAACATTCAAACTTCAAAGGGCTGAAATTTCAGCCATACAATAAAATTAATTTTTCAATAATCATTTTATATGATTATAAGAAATAAATAACCACCATAAATATATATCTATTATTGACTTGTCACAAGACGTAAAAAATGGAAAAGTGAAAAAACAAACATACCTTACCAACTCAAATTTGACATTGGTTATAATACTACATTAATTTATAAATAATTTAATTTAGATCCTGAAACTTCATAAGCTTTAAAAATTAATGACCTAAGTGATTAATACTCACAAACTAAATATTCATCTCAGTAAAGCTTTAAGCTTGTGAATACACTTAATGGAAGCATAATCATTTAAACCTGGGGGAATCTGTGCAGATGTTCTAATCTGCCAAAACAATTCCTACTCCTCTAAATGGAGCTGCCACGGACCCCCTCTAATATCAATTTTAATCTGATGGACAACAGTAAACAGAAAACAATGTTCTGGATGCTCCAAAATGTGCCTAGCCAGTGCGTTGGTCAAATCCTTCCTCCCCATGGCATATTGATGTTCATAAATTCTCTTTCTTAACCTCCTCTCAGTTTTGCCAATATAGAAAGAGGGACATTTCTCACATAAGGCCACATATACTACCCCACTAGATTCACAATTATAGTTGCCATTAATGAAAAAACTTTTCTTGTTGACATTAATTTTATTGCCAGGTAGAACATACTTGCATTGAGAGCACATGACACATTTTCGCATCCCTACTACCTTTTGTTTAATAACAGGCCTACTCTTTTCAACAAGACCTTTTAAATTGACACCCCTTCTATATGCAAATCTTGGGTGTGTACCTAATATTTTAACCAACACTCTATCCTCTAGGATGATGTTCCAATTCTTAACTAGAATTTCCCTAATAACTTGATAATCAACACTGTATGTGAATAGAAAATTGATCCTAGGTAAGGTCGAAATAGTCTTGTTTGTAATTAACTTAGATGGCCTATCCATCGTACCACCACTCAACAGGGGCAAAAAATGCCCATTACATCTTTTAGCCTGCACTTTATCCTTTAGCTGTTTTATTAGACAGGCTGTATACCCTCTACTCAAAAACATTTTTCCTATGTTGTCACATTTGCTAGTAAAATCAACCTCCTCTGATATCATCCGGGCAGCCCTAACAAGCTGCCCTTTTACTACACTTCTTTTTTGGTGGAGGGGGTGGCAACTTGAAAAATGAAGATAACTATTTGAGTGGGTTGGCTTTCTATAAATCAAAGATTTGAACCTTTTGTTAACTTTATCCTTACATATTTTTACATCTAAAAAATTAATTCCTAATTCTATTCCTATAGAGTACGTGAACTCTAAAAAGTCAGTCATACTAGAAATGCTGTCTATGAAGTCAGGTATTAGATTCAGAGGTCCTTTCCAGATGAAACACATGTCATCTTGGTATCTGGTATACAAAGTGACATGTTGTTGATACATTACATTATTAAACAGAAACTGATGTTCCCAAAATGCCATTACACTATTTGCAAAGCTACACCCACATGGTGACCCCATAGCTATCCCGGTGTTTTGAAGAAAAAATTGGTTCTTAAACACTAAAAAATTGTTGGATAACACCAACTCTAAGAGAGTCTCCACAACATACATCTGTACATTAGAAGCGTTTTTAGCCAACATAAAATTCCTAGTCCAATCAATACCCAATTGGTGAGGAATCACTGTATAAAGATCTTTCACATCAACTACTAGGAAGACATACTCCGAGCTGTATTCAATTTTGTTAAGATTCTCCAAAACGTCCCAAGAATCTTTACAAATCTGGGGTTCACCATGCAACATAGGTTTAAGAATCCCATCAACATATTTGGCACAAGAATAAGTAATAGATCCTCTCCCATCTACTATTGGCCTAAGTGGAGGATCTGCTAGGTTGTTATGAATTTTTGGTGTACCAAATATGTTGGGAATCTTGGGGGCTGGCATAGACAAAAAATGAAAGGTATTACAATCAATACTCCCTTCCAAGAACAGGTCGTCCAAAATCCCCCTGATTTTCTTATAAGCTACATGTGTCTCATTCAAACTGGAAGTCAAATATACGTCAGACTGCAGATGTTTTAACATCTTACTGTCATATAAGTATTCATCCATGAAAACCAGACCCCCGCCCTTATCTGGCTTCATGACTCTGACTTTACAATCATACAAAAGTGAAATGAAATCTAGTTCATTTTTTGAGATGTTACTTCTCATTTTACTACAGGAATTACTAGTGTTCAATCTAGCCCTTAGATCTATATCGCAGACCTTTTCAAAAGTGTTTAATACACAATTCAATGGTGGATTAAATACACTTGAAACCCTGAAGGTATTACAAATATTGACAAAACTGAGAGGAGGTTAAGAAAGAGAATTTATGAACATCAATATGCCATAGGGAGGAAGGATTTGACCAAAGCACTGGCTAGGCACATTTTGGAGCATCCAGAACATTGTTTTCTGTTTACTGTTGTCCATCAGATTAAAATTGATATTAGAGGGGGTCCGTGGCAGCTCCATTTAGAGGAGTAGGAATTGTTTTGGCAGATTAGAACATCTGCACAGATTCCCCCAGGTTTAAATGATTATGCTTCCATTAAGTGTATTCACAAGCTTAAAGCTTTACTGAGATGAATATTTAGTTTGTGAGTATTAATCACTTAGGTCATTAATTTTTAAAGCTTATGAAGGTTCAGGATCTAAATTAATTTATTTATAAATTAATGTAGTATTATAACCAATGTCAAATTTGAGTTGGTAAGGTATGTTTGTTTTTTCACTTTTCCATTTTTTACGTCTTGTGACAAGTCAATAATAGATATATATTTATGGTGGTTATTTATTTCTTATAATCATATAAAATGATTATTGAAAAATTAATTTTATTGTATGGCTGAAATTTCAGCCCTTTGAAGTTTGAATGTTAATGTTTTATAAGTCTTAATTGATTTTGTTCTTTGATAGGTTAATTGATTTATGTGTTTTAACTTGAGTTGTTATATATAAGTGCTGCTGAGTGTTACGTACGTTGTCTGATGAAGGCTGAGTATTATTTCAGCCGAAAGCGCTTACAGTAATAAACAGTCCGTGCTGTTTTACCAGTTTGTTTCCGCTTGGTTTTGTTTTTGTTTTAAGGTTTAGTTGTTATTTTTATTTTTGTGTTTGTGGTCTACTTCATAGGGAACCTCAGTGGGACAGAGTTATTAAAAAGAGTAAGGCACTGATAAACTGTGATGCAAAACATTGCTTCTTCAGCTGTTTAAATACCAAGATTCGTTGTTTTTTAGTTAAATCTTTTGTTCTCATTGGCATAAATTTGCCTGTTGTTGAGTCATTCTGTTTCTTTATTCTTCGTCCAAAGGCATTCGTGCCTTGTGTGTCTTGCCAAGATGAAAGATAAGTAAGAAACTAGTGATATACTACAACAATCTGAATATTCTGTGGTATTACTTAACCCCTAAAAGTGTAAGTGTAATTTCAAATTGTTCATATGAACTATAATTGGTCACAGCCTCACTCTGATTATTTTAAATATCTGGGTGATGGTACAGGTGTTGTAATGTAGGGACACGTAAGGGACTGAGTAATCAGTGCTTTTACAGGTGCTCTAATGTAGAGACATGTAAGGGACTCAGTAATCGGTGGTTTTACAGGTGCTCTAATGTACAGACATGTAAGGGACTGAGTAATCAGTGGCTTTACAGTGTTGTAATGTAGATACACCTGAGGGACTGAGTAATCAGTGGTTTTACAGGTGCTCTAATGTAGGGACACATAAAGGACTGAGTAATCAGTGGTTTTACAGGTGGTCTAATGTAGGGACATGTAAGGGACTAAGTAATCAGTGGTTCTACAGGTGCTCTAATGTAGAGACACGTAAGGGACTGAGTAATCTGTAATTTTACAGGTGCTCTAATGTAGAGACACATAAGGGACTGAGTAATCAGTGGTTTTACAGATGCTCTAATGTAGGGACACGTAAGGAACTGAGTAATCTGTGGTTTTACAGGTGTTGTAATGTAGGGGCACGTAAAGGAGTGAGTAATCAGTGGTTTTACAGGTGCTCTAATGTAAAGACACATAAGGGACTGGATAATCAGTGGTTTTACAGGTGCTCTAATGTAGCAACACGTAAGGGACTGCGTAATCAATGGCTTTACAGTGTTGTAATGTAGGAGCACGTAAGGGACTGAGTAGTATTTCTTTACAAGTGCTCTAATGTAGAGACACATAAGGGACTGAGTAATCAGTGGTTTTACAGGTGTTCTAATGTAGGGACATGTAAGGGACTGAGTAATCAGTGGTTTTACAGGTGCTCTAATGTAGGGACACATAAAGGACTGAGTAATCAGTGGTTTTACAGGTGGTCTAATGTAGGGACATGTAAGGGACTGAGTAATCAGTGGTTTTACAGGTGCTCTAATATAGAGACACATTAGGGACTGAGTAATCTGTGGTTTTACAGGTGCTCTAATGTAGAGACACATAAGGGACTGAATAATTAGTGGTTTTACAGGTGCTCTAATGTAGGGACATGTAAGGGACTGATTAGTCAGTGGTTTTACAGGTGCTCTAATGTAGAGACATGTAAGGGGCTGAGTAATCTGTGGTTTTACAGGTGTTGTAATGTAGGGACACGTAAGGGAGTGAGTAATCAGTGGTTTTACAGGTGCTCTAATGTAGAGACACGTAAGGGACTGAGTAATCAGTGGCTTTACAGTGTTGTAATGTAGGAACACTTAAGGGACTGAGTAGTATTTCTTTACAGGTGCTCTAATGTAGAGACATGTAAGGGACTGAGTAATCAGTGGTTTTACAGGTGTTCTAATGTAGGGACATGTAAGTGACTGAGTAATCAGTGGTTTTACAGGTGCTCTAATGTAGGGGCACGTAAAGGACAGAGTAATCAGTGGTTTTACAGGTGCACTAATGTAAGGACATGTAAGGGACTGAGTAATCAGTGGCTTTACAGTGTTGTAATGTAGAGACATGTAAGGGACTGGGTAATCAGTGGTTTTACAGGTGTTCTAATGTAGAGACATGTAAGGGACTGAGTAATCTGTGGTTTTACAGGTGCTCTAATGTAGAGACACATAAGGGACTGAGTAATCAGTGGTTTTACAGATGCTCTAATGTAGGGACACGTAAGGAACTGAGTAATCTGTGATTTTACAGGTGTTGTAATGTAGGGACACGTAAGGGAGTGAGTAATCAGTGGTTTTACAGGTGCTCTAATGTAAAGACACATAAGGGACTGGATAATCAGTGGTTTTACAGGTGCTCTAATGTAAAGACACATAAGGGACTGGGTAATCAGTGGTTTTACAGGTGCTCTAATGTAGAGACACGTAAGGGACTGAGTAATCGGTGGTTTTACAGGTGCTCTAATGTAGAGACACTTAAGGGACTGAGTAATCAGTGGCTTTACAGTGTTGTAATGTAGAGACACCTGAGGGACTGAGTAATCAGTGGTTTTACAGGTGCTCTAATGTAGGGACACGTAAAGGACTGAGTAATCAGTGCTTTTACAGGTGGTCTAATGTAGGGACATGTAAGGGACTGAGTAATCAGTGGTTCTACAGGTGTTCTAATGTAGAGACACGTAAGGGACTGAGTAATCTGTGGTTTTACAGGTGCTCTAATGTAGAGACACATAAGGAACTGAGTAATCAGTGGTTTTACAGATGCTCTAATGTAGGGACATGTAAGGAACTGAGTAATCTGTGGTTTTACAGGTGTTGTAATGTAGGGACACGTAAGGGAGTGAGTAATCAGTGGTTTTACAGGTGCTCTAATGTAAAGACACATAAGGGACTGGATAATCAGTGGTTTTACAGGTGCTCTAATGTAGCAACACGTAAGGGACTGCATAATCAATGGCTTTACAGTGTTGTAATGTAGGAGCACGTAAGGGACTGAGTAGTATTTCTTTACAAGTGCTCTAATGTAGAGACACGTAAGGGACTGAGTAATCAGTGGTTTTACAGGTGTTCTAATGTAGGGACATGTAAGGGACTGAGTAATCAGTGGTTTTACAGGTGCTCTAATGTAGGGACACGTAAAGGACTGAGTAATCAGTGGTTTTACAGGTGGTCTAATGTAGGGACATGTAAGGGACTGAGTAATCAGTGGTTTTACAGGTGCTCTAATGTAGAGACACATTAGGGACTGAGTAATCTGTGGTTTTACAGGTGCTCTAATGTAGAGACACATAAGGGACTGAGTAATTAGTGGTTTTACAGGTGCTCTAATGTAGGGAAATGTACGGGACTGATTAGTCAGTGGTTTTACAGGTGCTCTAATGTAGAGACATGTAAGGGGCTGAGTAATCTGTGGTTTTACAGGTGTTGTAATGTAGGGACACATAAGGGAGTGAGTAATCTGTGGTTTTACAGGTGCTCTAATGTAGAGACACATAAGGGACTGAATAATTAGTGGTTTTACAGGTGCTCTAATGTAGGGACATGTAAGGGACTGAGTAATCAGTGGTTTTACAGGTGCTCTAATATAGAGACACATTAGGGACTGAGTAATCTGTGGTTTTACAGGTGCTCTAATGTAGAGACACATAAGGGACTGAATAATTAGTGGTTTTACAGGTGCTCTAATGTAGGGACATGTAAGGGACTGATTAGTCAGTGGTTTTACAGGTGCTCTAATGTAGAGACATGTAAGGGGCTGAGTAATCTGTGGTTTTACAGGTGTTGTAATGTAGGGACACGTAAGGGAGTGAGTAATCAGTGGTTTTACAGGTGCTCTAATGTAGAGACACGTAAGGGACTGAGTAATCAGTGGCTTTACAGTGTTGTAATGTAGGAACACTTAAGGGACTGAGTAGTATTTCTTTACAGGTGCTCTAATGTAGAGACATGTAAGGGACTGAGTAATCAGTGGTTTTACAGGTGTTCTAATGTAGGGACATGTAAGTGACTGAGTAATCAGTGGTTTTACAGGTGCTCTAATGTAGGGACACGTAAAGGACAGAGTAATCAGTGGTTTTACAGGTGCACTAATGTAAGGACATGTAAGGGACTGAGTAATCAGTGGCTTTACAGTGTTGTAATGTAGAGACATGTAAGGGACTGGGTAATCAGTGGTTTTACAGGTGTTCTAATGTAGAGACATGTAAGGGACTGAGTAATCTGTGGTTTTACAGGTGCTCTAATGTAGAGACACATAAGGGACTGAGTAATCAGTGGTTTTACAGATGCTCTAATGTAGGGACACGTAAGGAACTGAGTAATCTGTGGTTTTACAGGTGTTGTAATGTAGGGACACGTAAGGGAGTGAGTAATCAGTGGTTTTACAGGTGCTCTAATGTAAAGACACATAAGGGACTGGATAATCAGTGGTTTTACAGGTGCTCTAATGTAAAGACACATAAGGGACTGGGTAATCAGTGGTTTTACAGGTGCTCTAATGTAGAGACACGTAAGGGACTGAGTAATCGGTGGTTTTACAGGTGCTCTAATGTAGAGACACTTAAGGGACTGAGTAATCAGTGGCTTTACAGTGTTGTAATGTAGAGACACCTGAGGGACTGAGTAATCAGTGGTTTTACAGGTGCTCTAATGTAGGGACACGTAAAGGACTGAGTAATCAGTGCTTTTACAGGTGGTCTAATGTAGGGACATGTAAGGGACTGAGTAATCAGTGGTTCTACAGGTGCTCTAATGTAGAGACACGTAAGGGACTGAGTAATCTGTGGTTTTACAGGTGCTCTAATGTAGAGACACATAAGGGACTGAGTAATCAGTGGTTTTACAGATGCTCTAATGTAGGGACATGTAAGGAACTGAGTAATCTGTGGTTTTACAGGTGTTGTAATGTAGGGACACGTAAGGGAGTGAGTAATCAGTGGTTTTACAGGTGCTCTAATGTAAAGACACATAAGGGACTGGATAATCAGTGGTTTTACAGGTGCTCTAATGTAGCAACACGTAAGGGACTGCATAATCAATGGCTTTACAGTGTTGTAATGTAGGAGCACGTAAGGGACTGAGTAGTATTTCTTTACAAGTGCTCTAATGTAGAGACACGTAAGGGACTGAGTAATCAGTGGTTTTACAGGTGTTCTAATGTAGGGACATGTAAGGGACTGAGTAATCAGTGGTTTTACAGGTGCTCTAATGTAGGGACACGTAAAGGACTGAGTAATCAGTGGTTTTACAGGTGGTCTAATGTAGGGACATGTAAGGGACTGAGTAATCAGTGGTTTTACAGGTGCTCTAATGTAGAGACACATTAGGGACTGAGTAATCTGTGGTTTTACAGGTGCTCTAATGTAGAGACACATAAGGGACTGAGTAATTAGTGGTTTTACAGGTGCTCTAATGTAGGGAAATGTACGGGACTGATTAGTCAGTGGTTTTACAGGTGCTCTAATGTAGAGACATGTAAGGGGCTGAGTAATCTGTGGTTTTACAGGTGTTGTAATGTAGGGACACATAAGGGAGTGAGTAATCAGTGGTTTTACAGGTGCTCTAATGTAGAGACACGTAAGGGATTGAGTAATCAGTGGCTTTACAGTGTTGTAATGTAGGAACACGTAAGGGACTAAGTAGTATTTCTTTACAGGTGCTCTAATGTAGAGACATGTAAGGGACTGAGTAATCAGTGGTTTTACAGGTGTTCTAATGTAGGGACATGTAAGTGACTGAGTAATCAGTGGTTTTACAGGTGCTCTAATGTAGGGACACGTAAAGGACTGAGTAATCAGTAGTTTTACAGGTAGTCTAATTTAGGGACATGTAAGAGACTGAGTAATCAGTGGTTTTACAGGTGCTGTAATCTAGGGACACGTAAAGGACAGAGTAATCAGTGGTTTTACAGGTGCACTAATGTAAGGACATGTAAGGGACTGAGTAATCAGTGGCTTTACAGTGTTGTAATGTAGAGACATGTAAGGGACTGGGTAATCAGTGGTTTTACAGGTGTTCTAATGTAGAGACATGTAAGGGACTGAGTAATCTGTGGTTTTATAGGTGTTCTAATTTAGGGACACGTAAGGGATGGAGTAATCAGTGGTTTGCCATGATAAACAACAATATTCCTTTCATAGAAATATTGAGATAATTCCAAAGACTCCAGTAATTTTTCTGTGAAATTTTAACTACTCCAAAATTAACTGCGGTGTACTATCAAATAATTTTACAAACTCCTGCTAACTTTGAACAACATGGACCATCTTGGTAACTTGCCTGCTCTTAGTATTAATATCTTGCCATATAGTTTTGTACCAAAATGAATATGAATCACTGTTTCAAGCCTCTGAAACATTTAGGCACCTTAGCTCACACAGCTTTTATTTTCAGTCTAATGAACTTTAAAACAACTTCTTCAAGATTTACCATAATTAAAATGTAGGAAAAATCAGAAATATCACTAGCATAATCTGGAAGAATGATGCTTAGGAGAACTGAAGGAAAATACCAAATAGTAAGGAAACTTTTGACTTTGAAGCAATAAGACCCCATGACAGAATAAGACCTTGCAAAACCTTGTACTGAGAAAGAGAAGTAAAACTAAGACCTATAAAAACTTTACAACTAGATAAAATAAATATGAGTCTTAACAGAATCTCAGATATCTTAAAGGCTGAAATAAGATGGCAAATCTCAAAGTATGAACTATATGAATTAAACAAGAAAGTCAAGAAGAAATCATTTTTCAAATATGCCAGTAGTAGGTCTACAGAAAAATATACTATTAGCACTATTAGCTAATGATAATTGTAGAATAAACCCTAATATTATGGCACTCGAAATCAGGAAATAATTACTAGGCAGAATGATAGTGGTATTCATCATTTAACTAGTACAGAGTATCTGCTATTCTCTTATTATAAGTAATATGACTAAAGTCAGCTTGTAAGTAATCATACTACCTGTAGCACAAGCTCATACTTCATATCCAGCAAACTGTTTTAGTCTTTAAGGGGTGTTTTAATTAATCTGGTTCAATCTTTTTTTAGTTTCAGTGAAAGTGTGAGAGACTATCCCATTTCAAGGGACAAGAAAAGATCACATGCTGTGCCTATTCCTAGGGATCACCGGCAGAATTAGCAACTATAACTCGATAAGTCTAACATCAGTTGGTATTGGAAACTGCTTGGAAAGCTGCACATTGCAGTTGTTTTGGAAAAAATAGAAAATATATGTATACCTTAAGCCTCGCCATCATAAAATATGAATTTCTTATTTCAAGGTCTTGCTTCACAATTCTTGGTGAATCCTACAAATGCTTCAGTGTAGCACTGCATAATGGAATAAATATTATATTTTTAAGATTATTGTAATTTATAGTTACCATAAAGCAGACTTATGATTCCATCACACATTCAGGTATAGAAGACAGCCAAAAGACAAATACATTTTCAACTGGTTCATTATGAATTGGGTTTTAGAATGGTTATGTAACAGAGGAACTTTGTGTGCAAATCTCAATGCACCCCTTGGGAAGGAAATTATCCAACAAATGTATTCCACTCAAATTTGTGCACCAGGACCTCTTCTGGTTATTTTCCTTTTTTTAACCTTCTTTATCCGCAAAGGTTTCAGCTTTTTAAGTATGTCAATGACTGTAAGATCCGTGCCTACTACATTAAAGCCAAAGATGTGCTTCGTAAACATATTGAATAAATACTTAACAGAGATATACATTTGGTTAGATAGCTATGTTTTACAAGTAAACAATAAATGCACTATAGTAGTCTGAGGTAAGAAAACAGATGAACCTCAAAATCCTGTTAAATTACAACATATTTCCTTTTCCTAAGGAAGCAAAAGATTTGGGGGTCATAACAGATAATATATTAACTTTCATTTCTTATCTGCCAGTCACTAAAACAAGGCTAACAGAATAGCTGGGTTATTTTTTTACACTAGAAACTCAAGAGAAATTACAATATTTGACAAGCTATATGAAAGTCTAATGACCCCAGTAATTGAGTACCGCAACCCTTTTATCTGTACATAGTAGTCACTGACACTGATTATATTATTGGAGTAGGCATATAGAAGATTTACAAAGAAAACATCAGCTTAATGAATCATGACTAGCATAGCAGACAAACACCCAAACCTATAACATACGGGTTATAAATGCCTGAAAGGAAATTTGTGTTAAGATTAGAAGTCCCTCAGACTCTAAACAGCATAGCAATGAGAAATCTCACCTTCATCAAAATAAAAAATTTGTAGCTCAGGTCAACAACATAGTTAAAGGGGTAGTTATATTACTCAGTGCCAAGACTATGCTACAGGCTATCAGCAGAAAGTCTTCTGTAAAACTAAATACTAAAAAATAAACTCAGATAACTGAATTCACAACTGAAAGGAGATTATTTTTCTTGAATGTCAGTGATCCTCAAAAAGGTACCATTGAACTTATGAATTTATCAATATAAGATTCTGCTCAAGAGTCAAACACTCCATTAATGGCTATGTTTTGATATGCATACATGAAATGTGCATTTATTTTTTCCACAAATGTCTCAGATTCTTGTGATTTAACTATGAGGCATTAGTAATAACAATTTCTTCAGGGAAGCCATTTCCTGTGCACATTTTCTTTGTCAATATTCAAACTGCCTTTTCAGATGTTTTGCAGGTTACTTCATGCCATTTAGAATGCACATCCCACATAATTAGGAACAATGAGCCCATAAAGGCGCTCACATTGCCAATGTAAATACACAGTCATGGTACACACAACTGTTTCCATGAATGCATAGATGCTGGTTCTTCAGGATTTCTGTTCCAGTTTGTAACAGGTCATCAGTATTACCACAACCTTCTACTTCCTTGAGGTCAGTAACATATGGATATCCCTAGAAGTGGGGAGCTATTAGTACAGGTGGTCTGTAGTCATCACAGTAGCTGGTACCTCTAATTGATACAAATCTCTTCCTGCATAAACAATGCTTGAATTTGTTTACGCCCCAGACCAAGCTAAGAACTGTTCTCACTGTGTGGGTATGGCTGCATTAAGCTATTGGTGGTGACCTTGAAGTGAATGCATTAGGTCTCTTTACCACTGAGGATCTGATGCACCAGGATAGTGCTGATTGTGTAGGGGGAACCATCACATGTCAGTCAAACAGGCAAAGATGAATCAAAAGAGGATTCACACTAGTCATCACTTTGTGTGATTGAAAATTTTCTTCAAAGACATGTTGACAGTCCTCCATCCATTTCTATTTATAGCCTTGCTTTAATAATGTGTTTAATAGCTAGTGTCTTCAACAGACTAAGTATGCTTTCAAGCACAGTGCATTGTGGGGCCTACATTTGTCCATTCTTTTCACGCATGTGCCAACAATATAACATTTCATCTTCAAAAGGTTATTCCTTGCCTTTATTTACTCAAAGCCTCAGATTCTACAAGCCTATGTCTAACACATTGTAGGTTAACCAGAAGCCCATATCTGATACCTTGCAGGTTAACCAGGAGCTTCTCCATCATTCTTTCCTGTCACATGACATCTTAACTCGACTACATTTTAGGAATTCCTTAGAATATCTGGTCTGTCACACTGCGCCAAATGACAGCCATGAATGCACACTGAAAGGCCATCTTTGACAGTGAAATAACTTTGATATGAATTAATCATTAAGAATTTCTTGAAAGTCTCTTCTAGTTACATTTCTACATATGTCTGAGCAGGGTTAATTTTCAGGAATTGTTTCCCATTCAAATCAGGGATGCATAAACTTTTTCAATATCCATCAAAGAAAAAAAGTTCCAAGACAAGGATGAACAAACCAAGAAACAAACTGACCTTGCTGCACTGAAGGAACACCAAAAACCATAGACCAACACGGGTGTAGAATTCCTTTAATGAAAAATATTAAGTGTTTTCATTCCTGAATAATGGAACTTCATCAGTACAATAAAAATAAAACTTAATCACATTCATTTAAAAAACTGTTGCATGAAATCACATAATTGATCTAAGCCAATTAAATTGAAAACCCTAATCAACAGAAAATGCCATAACACAAACTACTGTAATAACTAAATAATATAAAATAATACTAAATACAAGATGTTAATCAATTTTTAAAACCCTTATCCAAGATAAAAAATACTTAAATCTCATAGTGTTTCAATTTTAAAATGCAATTGATAAAGCATGTTTTGTTCAAACCAGGATACATTGTTGCATTAAGAAACAATTGCCAACACAATTCAGGTCTATATTATATGAACGAAAGTTCATATAAGCGAACGGTCTAATGAGTGAAAATGCCGGACATCGAGTTGCATGTTGTGGGATCACAGTACAGTGAAGATTGGAGTATTTGCCCTTTCCTCACTGTAGTGCAATCTTCAAGTTGGTGTATATATATATATATATATATATATATATATATATATTTATTTATTTATTTATTTTTATTTTTTTTTAGCAAGGGTGGGGGGTCAGCCCCCCACAATATTGTTTTGGATGTCCGGCATTTTTCCCTCATTGAGCATTCGCTTATATGAACTTTCATTCATATAATATAGACCCCACAGTTCATGGCTCTCAATATATTCATCCATGAAGCCCCCTCACGTGTCCAAAATTATTTGTTCCAAAACAAAAATATAAATTCATGTCTTGTATTTAATTGGATATGTTTACGTAAAGCATTAGTATTTGTCTTACTCCTAATGTCATAATTATGCTTGTAGATATGCCCTCTCAACAAGTAGTTTCCTATCCACCACCCCCATATTGTTCTTTTAAAACTCTCCTCTCTCCACCCATCAAATAACAAAGAATCTGAAGTAGGAGAATTCATTTGTCAGCAACCTGTGGGTATGGATCCGATATCGGATCCGAACCGGCATGGTTTATCCAGCTATGGATCCGAGCTCCTAGCTCCTCCCCTCACCCATAATGCCCTGCTCTCCCTACATGACCTCAGATCTAGTTTGCCGTGCATGGTTTAGGCTGGATTTTTCAGAGCTCCAAAGCTAAGTTTTATATCTTCTTAATTAAGGGTTTTAAAACTTTAATTTTTGTTTACTTGTGTGAAAGTTATAGGTTTCCCTTTTATATATATATATTTTTTGGGTTAATTTAACTTATTTTTACCCTCCCCTCGCCGACAGTACTGGGTACTTCGGATCCGACCCTGCCCTCGAGTCTGTCGGATCTGACCTCTCGGAGCCTTGGCCCGAGCTTCAGATCCGAGGGACTCAGTGTGCCTTCAGCGCCATCATTGTCAGAGCGCACTGGTCCCTCGGATCCCAGGGGCTCGGCGCCGGCTCCGATCCGCTCATCAGATCCGAGGGGAAGCCGACTTTTGGATCCTATTGTCGAGGCTGGCTCCCCCTCGGCTTTTGATGTAGTGGAGAGGGCTCTGTTGAGGGCATCCGGACCCCCGGCCCTTGCTTCGGCTCTGTCCCGCACTCCATCTGCTCTGGGCCAGGCTTCCATCACCAGGCCATTGGGACAGCCTGCTTCACTGCCCCAAGCAGTTCCTACGGTTCTGGACACTGCTGGTGAGGGCTCCTCGGACAGCCCCCCTGAGGAAGCACCTCGCAAGCATTCGTGTAAGAGGAGGCACATAGACTCCCCCGAGTCTTTGACTGAAGACACTGACCTGGAGGAAGGGGAAGGCTCCCCAAGATCACCCCCTGAGGATGTCTCCTTCGGAGCCATCATGGAAATTTTACGGATTAGAGGTGGGTGGTCTGCCCCAAAGTCTTCCTCGGACGAGTCAGTGTTCTTGGAGGCATTTGAAGCGGGCCCATCTACCTCTTGGGTGTCCCCTCCTGCCGACCCCCTGGTGGACCTTATTACCACCAGGGTGTGGAAGGAACCGGACACCATGGAGCCAATCCCTAAGAGGCCCGACAGGATCCTTAGCCCCCCCGCTGACCGTGCCCACTGGAGCAAGGGACCCCCCCGGTAGATGCCATGTTGTCGGCAGCAGCCACTAAGAGGGAACTCGCCCAGGAGAGTCCCTCAGTCCATTCCCGAGCAAGGAGTCTCGGATGATGGACTGTTTGGGGAAGTGAATGTTTAGTTCAGCGACCTTCTCAGTGAGGGCGCTCAACTATTTGGCAGACATCATTAGGATGCAGCGCGATCTTATCAAGGAATACACTGCATCCCCCCCAGAGTCCATGTCGGAGGAGGACAAACTTATGCACTCCACCCGTATGGCCACTCTTCGTTCTGTGACCAACACCTCTATGCGGTTACTTTCCCACGCTACCGAGGGAGCCGCTAGAGCTGCAGGAGCGGGCCTAGTCACAAGACGGCAGGCCTGGCTCCGCCACTGCGATTTTATGGAGCCCTTCAAGGCGTCATTCGTGAATGCCCCCTCTGACGGTTCTGCCCTTTTTGGCAAGACGGTTCGCGACACCTTGGTTCAGAGCGAGAAGGACGGGAAGATGCTGTCTGCCATCAGAGTCCGCTTCTCTGTGCCCCAGAGGTCCTACTCTAGGAACCAAAAGGGCCAGAAGAAGAAGATGTGGTTCCGGAAGTCGCAGCACTCCCAACCCGCTCCGGACAACCAGTCCTTCCGCGGCAGAGGAGGACAGGGAGGACGCCGCCCTAGAGGCAGAGGGGCTCCCAGGAACTTTGGGTCCAGGGAACCTTTCTCTGAACGGCCCACACAGCAAACCTGAGGGTTTGCCTGACTGCTCCACTCTGGAGGCAGTCGGGGGACGTTTCTCAGAGCACCTAGCGGCATGGGAGTCCATTACGTCGGACCGCTGGGTACTCCAGATTATATCCAGAGGTTACAAGATCCCCTTTCTTCATGTCCCAAAGTTAAAAACCCTCCCCGATGTTCCACCCAATCAGAGGGAGGCTGCTTCAGCAGAAATTGGCCATCTGCTGAGAAAAAGAGCCATCCAGCCTGTCCCCCCAGACCAGATCGGATTGGGGTTCTACTCCAGGTTCTTTTTAGTGCCAAAAAAGACGGGGGACCTAAGACCCATTCTGGACCTGTCCCTGTTGAATCTGGCAGTTCCCAAAGAGAAGTTCCGGATGGTCACTTTGCAATCCATCCTCCCCCTTCTAGGGGAGAATCACTGTATGTGCTCTATAGACCTCAAGGATGCGTACTACCACATTCTGATGGACAGACGACCCAGGAGGTTTCTTCGCTTCCGGCTGGGAGCCAGTCACTACCAGTTCAGGGTCCTTCCCTTTGGTCTCACCACAGCCCCCAGGGTGTTCACCAAAGTATTAGCAGTGGTTGCGGCCCACCTGAGACTTCAGAGGGTGCAGGTCTTTCCGTACCTAGATGACTGGCTTCTCACCGCCCCAACAAGGCATCTACTCTCTTTGGCAAAAGACTCCTTTCTTCATCTAGCTCCCTGGCTAGGCATCACGGTAAACATAGAAAAGTCCAACCTGGTCCCTACTCAAATAATAGAATTTATAGGAGCCAGGTTAGACACGAGAAATTTAAGAGCCTTTCTCACAACCGACAGAGTTCAGAATCTACGACTCCAGGTGCGGGCCATCCTTCACTCCAGCTCAACACCTGCGGAATTGATCCTGAGGGCGCTAGGGTCTATGGCGGCAGCAATTACTCTTCTTCCACTCGCCCACTTGAACATGCTGGTACTTCAATGGACACTTCAGGTGC
Organism: Protopterus annectens; assembly: GCF_019279795.1. NCBI lineage: Eukaryota > Metazoa > Chordata > Ceratodontiformes > Protopteridae > Protopterus > Protopterus annectens. Next base: position 129,706,536 of record NC_056745.1, on the reverse strand, counting down.
AATGGTCATTTCTCTCCCTCCCCCTGTATCATCCCATTGCAATCAGCAAGGCTTGCAAGCGGTCTCTCTTGTGGTGGCTCCATTTCCCGGACCTTCACAGGGGCCGCCCCTTTTGTGCATCTCCCCCTCTCGCCACAGTGACCACGGACGCTTCCCGCCTTGGGTGGGGGGGGGCATTTTGCGGGCTGGACGGTCCAAGGCACGTGGAGCAATTCAGAGACCTCCCTGCATATCAATGTTCTGGAAATTAGGGCGGTGCTCTTGGCGTTGCAAGCACTTCAAGCCCTCCTTCCCCTGGGAACAATTGCGATTCAATCAGACAACATGTCGGTGGTCTGGTACATCAACAAACAGGGGGGAACCAGGTCTTACCCTTTATGTCGAGAAGCCATGAGAGTGTGGGAATGGGCGAGCTCCACCAACCGCTTTCTCATCGCAACGCATATTCCGGGGGGGACCAACATCCTAGCGGACAAGCTCAGTCGCACCATTCTCTCCCCGTACGAGTGGTCTTTCAATTATCAAGTAGCGAAACGTATCTTTGCACAGTGGGGGACTCCCTGTTGCGATCTCTTTGCTTCTCCCTTAAACGCCAAGTGCGACAGTTTTTTCGCTCTAATCCCCCCTCCAGGGGTTCTCCGAGAGACGCTCTGGTGCATGCTTGGCCTCCCGGTCTTCTTTACGCATACCCCCCTCTACCTCTGATGCTACAAGTACTTCAGAAAGCCTCTCGGTTGGGGTGCAGAATGATCCTCATTGCCCCGTTCTGGCCTCGACAGATCTGGTTCCCTTACCTAAGGTCTCATTCAGTGAATCCACCTTGGATTCCAGATCCCATTCCGGATCTGATATCACACCCATTGAACCTACCAACTCCGAACCTGGACAACCTGAAGTTGACTGCTTGGCTGCTCCAGTTCCACTCCTAATTAGGACTCCCAGTATCTCGTCCCCAGTTAAGGCCATTCTGGTAGCGGCCCACAAGCCCTCTACCAGAAAAATTTACCGCAGTAAATGGAAGCGTTTCTCCATTTGGGCAGAGCGGCAAGGCCTAGATCCTTTCACGGTTCCCCTTCCTTTGGCTCTAGATTTCCTTACTATGCTCTTTAATGATGGCGCCAGTAGTTCCACGGTCAAAGTTCAGCTGGCGGCCATATCTCATTACCATGTTGGTCATGATTCAGGGTCTCTTATGTCAGCTAAGTTATGCAAAACCTTCCTAAAAAGCACCTTTTTGCTCAAACCCCCTGTCAAAGAAACGGTTCCCCCGTGGGATCTTTCCTTGGTACTTCAGGCCTTGACTGCTCCCCCCTTCGAACCTGCGGCCACAGTCGATCTTAAATTCTTGTCCTTTAAGACTGCTTTTTTGGTAGCCATTACTTCGGCTAAGAGAGTTTCTGAGCTTCAGGCCCTGTCCATGAAACCGCCTTATTTGATCTTTCATCCGGACCGGGTGTGCCTCAGGATCAATCCCTCCTTTCTTCCTAAAGTAGCTTCGGAAGCTAACATTAATCAGTCCATCAACCTCCCTGTTTTCTTCTCTAAGCATCAAAACAAAGGCGAATACAAGCTGCATTCCTTGGATGTTTACAGGCAGCTTCGTTTTTACCTTCATAGGACAGCTGGTCATAGGCAATCAGACCAGTTGTTCATTTCTTTTGCCAAATTCAATCTGGGTAAACCAATTTCCAAAGTTTCTTTGTCACGCTGGATTTCTCAGTGTATTCTGTTGGCGCACCAAGCCTCTGGGAGGCCCGCACCAGAGGGAGTCCATGCTCATTCGACCCGGTCTGTCTCTACTTCAGCGGCGTTTAGGTCTAGGGTTCCTCTGGATGACATTTGTTCAGCAGCCACTTGGGCTTCATCTCATACCTTTATTACTCATTATAAGCTGGATGTCACGTCTAGAGGTAGAGCATCCTTTGGCTCCGCGGTGCTCCGGAATATCCTTCCATGATGGCCACCCAAGATTCAGGTAGCTGGGGACTCTGTCCCACAGGTTGCTGACAAATGAATTCTCCTACTTCAGATTTAGAAGTTATGTACTTACCATAACGTTCCATCTGAGTAGGTGGATTCATTTGTCTGCAACCATCCCGCCCTCCTATCCCCCTGGCCTTGTCAGTTTCCTGCATAGGGTGTGTTACCCTTTAGTTAGGGTAGTTGGTGCAGGGCAAACTCGATCTGAGGTCATGTAGGGAGAGCAGAGCATTATGGGTGAGGGGAGGAGCTAGGAGCTCGGATCCATAGCTGGATAAACCATGCCGGTTCGGATCCGATATCGGATCCATACCCACAGGTTGCAGACAAATGAATCCACCTACTCAGATGGAACATTATGGTAAGTACATAACTTCTAATTTTCCCTTCCCTTAAGGAATTCAGTGTGACTGGCCATTCTATGAAAATGCACCATGGTCAATATACGAAATTGTCCACTTAACACATACAATGCAGTATTAGCTACTCCTCTACTGTTTCCCATTGTCTTCTATTGTGCAACAAATGCTATACTGGCTTTACTAAATCAGTCTTTCCTTAATAAACTGGTGCTCCATATACTACAATATAACCTTCAACCACACTCCGTTACTTCTATAATCCCAAGAATTATGTTTTCCACCTTGCTTACACCACCACTACTGCTAAGCCTAACTTATACATCTTTCCCTGTCTACCTTTATACATATCCCACACTTACATGCAAAAGGAACATTTACACCAATGTTCTACCCTAACTGCCTCATCATTATTTACATCAGAAACCATGCATTAAAAAATCTATTTCCCATTGGAAAAAAAAAATCTGTACTCCCAACTAAATTTACTTTACATCTGTGAAAACCACGAGTAAACAAATCTCACTACAAAAAGCAACTATACCTTTCAGTTAAAATATTCCCACTCCTAGCTTCACTACCATTTCCCTTCAATCATCTGGTACCATATAGCCTAACCTAGGCCCTTCCAAAAAACACACAATTTGCCCTCTATCCTCCCCCTCTTGCAATATGGCACTTTTCTCTTTTAATCTCTACAATCAGTCTCTTACATTATTTAACTTAAACATCTGCAGCATCTCCAATAAGATCTCCTTTCATGCCTTGGTGAGTATCCATTCTACTCAAAACTTAGCCATTATTGAAACCGGGCTCAAACCTGAAATCAAAGACAATACTTTTCTGCCCCCTAGTTGCAATATTATAAGAGCAGACCACCTAAACAAAAGTGGGGGGTGCCATAATTCACCCTACTCAAATCACTTCCTGTCCATTGAGATACCTATTTTTTTGAATACCAAAATCATAGTCACTCCTCTAAAACTTAATGAGAAAAAATACTTTGCCTAGTCACTGTATATATCCCTCCTAGCAGCAAAAATCATACTGTTATAGAAGACATTCTCCCAGGGATATCCGAAGCATTACACAAGAAACTGTCATACTAGGTGACCTTAACATTGACTGGAACTTTTATAATGAAACAGTCTCTACAACAACAATCAGCTTATATCGTTTTACACAACTAATGTCCTCATCTTCCATATCAGTAAGTTAACCAACAAGTACCATGCCCTAGACTGTATTTTAACAAATACTCATAGCGCAATAACAGACACAGACACCTTCTATATACTTTAAGTGATCATCACCCCACAGTTGCTACTCAACAACAGAATAATAAACCCTAGGCTATCCAATGTAACTATGTCATAAATATACAAAACAAAAAGTCAATTCAAGTGTATTCATGTCTGCCTTATTGCAATGTAACTGGACACCTCTACAATTTCTGTCACTTGACCAAGCAATTAACAATTTGAACTCCATCTTTCTTTCTTAATATACTTAATGATTTAACTACAGTTATAAGGAAAAGGATTAAATCTAATCCTGTTCCTTGGCTAAAATATGATATTAGACAACGTGTTACAGAAAAAAGTATGGAACCCATAGTGCACTGATAGGAACCCTACTACATAACAAACTTATAATCACATGCATAACATCTCTAAATCATATGCTAACTGATAAAATTATCACATCTCCAGTCGTAAATCCTTCTGAGCCAGGATCAATAACCTCTTAAAGCTAAGAAGAACCAATCAACTTAGCTCCTTTATCAAGCTTCCAGATTAAGAAACAGCATGCAGGTTTAACTGTCATTTTATAAATACAGTTGCTGAATCAATACACCACCATCATTCTCATCTGCCTTCTTCTCCTGAACCAACAAACCCTATCGCCCTTCACTTTAACACCAATCCAACTAAAACTATCCAAAATGAAGCTTTTGTTCCTAAATGATGGAAATTAACTTTTATTGTTGCCTTACACACAAGGTAGCAGATCCCTAGAAATGTCCAACTATCACCCAGTCGCTATCCTCTTTCCCCTTTCTAAGATCCTGAAAAGCTGAATCTGTAATCAAGTCTTCCATTACCTTCTAGTAAATAATCTTCTCTCTTCCACACAACATGGTTTTCATCCTAAACAGTACAACCACAGACCTGCTATCCTTCCTAACACAATAAAATACAAGTAGAAATGAAAACAAATTTGTATCCTCCATCTTTCTAGACCATTCAAAAGCCTTCAATACTGTCTCTTACTCCAAATTACTACATCCACCTACAACCCTAAACACCCCCTGGTTGTCTCTTAACTGGAGCATTAGCTATGTCACAAACTGTACACAAACAGTCAAATTACATTCTGTTTTCACTACTTATCTTTTATATCCAATAGAATACAATAAGAATCAGCAGGGCTACCATGACTGTCAGCATATACTTTATTAAAACAATAAAGTTTGTATTATATCTAGAAATGACTACAGACTTTTTAAGGGTTACAATGAAAGCTTCACATTGTAATGCTGATTTTTTTAGATGTTCAGCTTAATATGAATTCCTCAGCTGCCATTGACACTATGTTACATAGAAATGCATGTTGGAAGAATAGTTTACTATCATATGGAAGCATGCACCCCACACATGTCTTTCCAAACATTGTTAAAGGTCAGTTCATTAGAGCCTCTAGGTTATGTATGAGACATGATGATTGTATTAAAACTATGGAGTCACTTAGTGAACAATTTTTAGCCAGAGGCTATGAAAAAAATGTATAGATGGCATTAAATGTGAGGTATTGAACAACAGGCATATTATAGTCAAACCATATTATTCAGCTAGTTATAAAGATAAATCCCTTATTGGTCATCCAAGGGACACTTTTACTCATCACAGGTTGAGGTTTATTACTAGCTTGATGTGGACTCCATATGTGATATCATACGTAAAAATTGGCAGCTTTTGACTGTTGATAAAAAAACAGCCGATATTGTTGGAGCAAAACCCAGCTTTAGTTTTAAGAATTGCAACAAACTTAAAAACCTGTTTTGTAATCTTAGACAGCTACAACCCATGAGAACTGAGAGGGTAGGTACCTTCCCTTGTCAGACATGTAGAGCCTGTTCGGTTATCTTGAAACAACAGCTTTTTAAACATCCCTAGTTTAATTTTGTCTTTAAACCCACATGTTATGTAGATTGCCAAACACCACATATTGTAGCTACCTGTGACATGTGCACCTGTTTTTATATTGGAAAGATTGTCAAAAGGTTTAAAGAAAGAATTTTAAGACTTATCTATGACACCAGAACTATGAATATGAAGAATAAATTAGCTAAACATATTTGTGAAAAAAATGGACACAATTTTTCTTTTAAGGCCCTATAATGTCTGAATGAAAATATCAGGGGAGGTGAGGGTGACCTAAACAATCATATAGAGAGAGCAGAATTACAATGGATACTTAGATTACAGGCTAGCAAACATCCTGGGATTAATGCTAGTGTTTGCTTAAAACCTGCCCTGAAAGGGTGCAAATTTAATTTTTAATGTGCTTGGTCAATATTTTTAGATTTGTTTTGTGACTGGTGTTGTTTGAATTGTAATGATGGTTTTATGCATGGATCTGAAGAAGCGTAAGTTTAGAAAGCACTTATCCATTTATTGTTTTAATAGAGTATATGCTGATGGTCATGGTAGCCCTGCTGGTTCTTATTGTATTCTATTGTTTTATCTCGTTATGGCTTTTGTGTGCTGTTTCGCCGTGTTTTTTATTGTATCTTTTATATCCACCAGTGTGCCACAAGGATCCATACTTGGCTCTGTACTATCCACCAGTGTGCCATAAGGATCCATACTTGGTTTCAATTATTAGTGGTTCATTACCATTAGTGCATTTTCATTATATAATTATACCTAGTGTCTCTGGGTCTCTAAATAGTTACGGTTAGTCAATGTCAAGCATTAGGTCTCATCTATTTGTGGCTCCTCACCTGTGGAGTATTTCTATTATATAATAATACTTTTCAGGGGGTATTCATTATTTTTCCTCATGTACATACTATATGTATGATAGTTATTATGTATTCATCTGTCCATATTATTTCACTCTCTTTTTTGGGAGGTATTTGATATGTAATTAATCAGTATGCACTACTACATGGTTCATTATATTTTCATTATCAGTTTATTCTCATGTGTTCTCTATCTTTTTTGTATTTGTTTATATTGTGTATTTTTGTACTTAAGTGTTACACTTGTTCACTTTTTGAGTTTTCTTATGTATAAGGGTTTTGGATATATATTTGTATTTCACATTATCAGTTTTTTATGAATATTCATGACTTCTGTTTGCCTATTGGTTAGCATCATGTATATATTACATATGATTACAGTGCATTAGATATGTTTGTCCTATACTGAAGAAGGCAATCTTTGCCGAAACCGGTCTGAATATCTTTTGGAATTAAAGGACTTATTTATTTTTACATCCGTGTCTGCTTTTGCTGGCCAATTTTTGTGTTTGCTGATATGGTTTTGGCCGTGCACTCCCCCGTGCATAGGACTTTGTTTGGAGCTATCCACCAGTGTGCCACAAAGATCCATACTTGGCTCTGTACTATCCATCAGTACACCACAAGGATCCATACTTGGCTCTGTACTATCCACCAGTGTGCCACAAGGATCCATACTTGTATCTGTACTATCCACCAGTGTGCCACAAGGATCCATACTTGGCTCTGTACTATCCATCAGTGTGCCACAAGCATCCATACTTGGCTCTGTACTATCCACCAGTGTGCCACAAGGATCCATACTTGGTTCTGTACTATCCACCAGTGTGCCACAAGGATCCATACTTGGCTCTGTACTATCCACCAGTGTGCCACAAGGATCCATACTTGGCTCTGTACTATCCACCAGTGTGCCACAAGGATCCATACTTGGCTCTGTACTATCCACCAGTGTGCCACAAGGATCCATACTTGGCTCTGTACTATCCACCAGTGTGCCACAAGGATCCATACTTGGCTCTGTACTATCCACCAGTGTGCCACAAGGATCCATACTTGGCTCTGTACTATTCTATTTGTTCATAAAGAACCTTTCCGCTGCCTCATCTCATGCTACTATCATTCAATATATAGATAATGTGACTGTCATCAACTCAGCATCAATCACATGACATTCACTTACTGCCAACGAGACTTGGCTCTCTGAATCTGACCTGCTCCTAAATCCTAACAAAGTCTTACTTACATAGCAATTTCAACTTTACAATCTTCTCCACTCAAAACATTTATTTAGAACAAACAAAACAAAGAAAACTGCTACATCTTATTCATGATGACCAACTCAGAGTTAACAAACACATTCACAATGCAATGAAAAACCCACCAAAAACTGAGACTCCTTCACAGAGCATCCTATTTTCTCATCAAATCACACCAACAGCCTTCTTCCTATCTACTATACTCTGTGCTTCTCCATTTCTTAGAAATATTAACACATAAATAAAAAAAACAGAGCAATGCTATAACAAAATTACTAAGTTTCCTGCTAAGATGCCTAATTGAACTCAACACTGCCTAGCTCTCAGTAAATTAAAGTGGCTCAAGCTTCCAAACAACCTCATTGTTTAACAGCTAAGACCTGCTCATAATTTACTCAACTTCTTTAAAAATGTCCATCTCTGAATACATTACTACAATGGTGCTGTCATCCTGGAGTTCTCTGCTCTTTAGATACAAGTCTTGTCATTGCAAACAAATCACACAACACTTTGGGTGACTGTTATATTCAACTTAGATATCTAAGATCTGCACAGATGTCTATACATCCTTTTTTCATCACTTCCCTGCATCACTTATCTGCATGTTTAATACCCCTACCCTTCTACTGTCTTTATAATTAACTCTTATTAACTCCCACAAAACATGTTTTCATGTTTTATTTCTTTTTATAAAACCTAAAACTTTCTGTAGTTACCAAGGGTCTGGTGTTCATATACATCGATAACATCTTTAATATGTTTTTAAATGATTTTCATCGGGTGGTTTAGTGGAGATCAACAAGCTACCTAGATATGTATACATCTTGATTCCAGTTAAATTTAGCACAACAGAAATGTTTCTGTCTTTTAGAATACTGTTTGCTATATAGTACATTTAATTTCTCTTAAATATGTTACCCCGACTTCTGTGGTAGCATCAAATTAAGTAATATAGCCAAGATGTCCTGCCATTTTCAGAGTATATTCACATGCTGGCTGGTATTCGTAGTCCTAATTTGTACATGAGATAATAGTAATCTGTGAACAGTATCTCTGTCCCTGTATCTAAACAAGCAAAGTGTGAAAATGTGGTACTGGTTCCAGAACTTCTCAGCCCTGTTGTGAAATGCCCATCACAATTTTGCACTGATATGAAGAAGTGTAAAATGAGTAGAAACCTGTGTAGTTCAGTGTGGAAGGGTTTGTACACACACAAAGTGATGAATGCTATCAGGTTTTGTCATCAGGAGGCTGCAGACATGCATCTGCATGCATATCTCAATATTTTCTACAAGGACTTGCAGTGAGTGACACTGGCCCAGACCTTACCCAAATTGCTTCAAGGTTTCATCTGTTTACTGTAATGGGTGTCCTATGGATACCCTGTTTGGGTTCTTATGAAACTGGAAAGGGGAAAGATATGAAAGCTGGAAATAGGGGACAGAGAAGATGAGGAAAACACAGAAGCAACACATTAAGAAGATTGTAGTAGTGGAGGTAGGAGAGAAGGGGTATTAAGTTTTTGTTCTCACCTTCTGATTTTTTCAAGCGATAATCTGTGGAAGGAGTCAGGGTCAAAGGTGTAGGAGAGAGGCTTAGAGAAGAGCAAAAAAACACATAAACAAAAAAATGACACACAGGACAGACAGGGAGCTCATGTTGGTGGTGACAAGGCATACAGACAGTAGACAGATAGAAAAGGGAAGAGAGGAGACCCATGACATAGCCCTGACCTTGCTCTGAAGGACCTTCTTTATCCCACTCCCTGATGAACCTGGATGTGGGCCCAGGTGCTGTGGAGGTAGAGGCCTCCTCTGGCTCAATGGACAGCAAGTGGTATACCCACTGGAAGACAGATTGGAATGGGTGTAACTGCTTCTCCACTGCTCTCTCAGCCACAACCAGATCATGAAGGTCTCAGTACTGACTTACCAAGCTACCTTACTCTGGGGAGCCCATAGGGGTAGAACCACCACTGCCATCCTCTGAAGATGTCTCTGGATGCCCGGGTGTTACATTTTTCACACAAGCACAAGGCTTGTAGCTGAGCTGCCTTCATGTCTACTAAGGCCTGCAGAGAAAATAATTAAAATAAGAAAGACAAGAAATGCACTCATAAGTGTTCTGAAGCTATCACATTCATTTTAATAACATAAATTTAAGCATTTAATCATTAAATCAGATATTGCGTTTAAAAATGTTACATATTTTGCAGGTATTAATGGAATGACTGAATTCGGAAAATTCCTACTTTATGGTAGTTGTTATCACTGCTTCTTGTATAATATGAATGTATAACTGGTTTAAGTTCTGAAGTGAGATATCATAACCAATCTGTAATGAAGTATTGAAGTAGTAAAACTTCTGACAACACAGTTGCAGTGTCAGGTAATACTTTCACTATATATATAAAAAAAAAAAAAAAAAAAAAAACTCATTACTGATACAGTCCAGTCCAGCCTCCAAAACTATAAACAACTCTAAAACACATGACAAAACAACCCCAAGCTTTTCTGGTCCTCCATCAACAAATTTATACATCCCGGCCACATTACCTAACCAACCACTTCTACTGACTACACTAATGACAGCCCTGCCAATCAATTCAATACACATTTTATTAACATAGTAACTTCCCTACTAATCAGTTCTACTACCTGTAACATCCCACCCTGTGCAGAGTCAACAAATAATCCCCAATACATTTGATTTTGAACCCATCCCCATCCACCATCTGCAGATATCTTCTCAAACTAAAGTCAACTTTGCTTGCCCCAAACAATCTTCTAGCAGGGTATTTTAAACTTGTAGCAGAGACCCTAGCTTACTCAGTCTCCATCCTACTAACCAACCGATCTCAGAAAGCTACATGTATAAAATTTGGTAAAAACTCTTATATCCTACCCCTACATAAAGATGAACCTCCTACTGATATCTCCAACTACAGGCCAATAGCAGTTAGGTTCTCCCATCAAAATTCTTAGAAATATATGTCCAATCCCAACTAGTTAAATTTGTCAGCACAAACAATTTACTAAAACCCACAAAATATGGTTTTCTTCCATATCATAGCACTATAACAACTCTGCTCAGCTTTGTTAGCACCATCAGCAGGAACGCAGGGAACCTAATAGCAGCACTTTTCCTTAATTTGTCAAAAGCTTTTGTCACTGTCAGTGGCATAAGTAGAGTTTTTGCCACCTGGGGCTGTCTTTGAGTTTGCACCCCCCACAAAATCATGGTCAAATAGGGCACCTCTATACACAGACACCCCCCACACACACACACACACAGCCATTCCAGTGTCCCATTATTTGGCTATTTCTCCCCATTTACCATAAACGCTGTAATGTGCATACTGTTTTATTTTAGTCTCACCTATATAAACTAAATGATAAATACATTTCATAGCATAAACAACCATCTCATAATTATAACTATATTTATAAGAAACATCCACTTTTCTTTACAAGTTATATAATTAAATGATGTAACAACAAAAAGACATATAGAACAATATCCACTTTTATAAGTCTCTGCTACATTATTAAGACTATTCAAAATCTCCCCCATGTTGTTTTTTTTACAGTTATTTCTTAACAAATAATCTTTTAGCTTCTTTGCCCCCTGTTAATAAATGCTAATATATTTAGAAATAGTTCTCAGTAACTTTGGGCCACTTTTCAAAAACTGCAGCCCATGCTTAATAAATTCTACCAATCTGTCACTATATTTTATCACAAAACACATATTAGATCTGTTACTTTATTTCTCCCTAAAATAATCAACATTTTATAAAACTATCACTCTGACATAGAACTAAGCTACACATTTTCATAATAAATTAATGAAAGCCTCAGCTGGAGTTAATACCAGTTAAGGAAGTAGTTAGTTCCATCCCCCCTCTCAGCTGTAAGTCAGCATCAGTAAGAAGGATAAGATCTCTGGGAGAATGGTTGGGCAGCTGGGATAGTGGAAAAATGGAATCATAAGCTTTATGTACGTCAGTATTGAAAAGTACTCCTTTTCATGAATCTATTCCATTGATACCGTATATTGGCAAACCCACCATAACATATAAAAATGCCTTGTTTACTATGTAAACAGTGCACTAATAACCATCTACATGGGTAAGGAGTAGCTAGTGCAAAATTATCTGTGACAGTAACTTATAATAATTTTCTGTCACAATAAGTGACCTCCAGTTATTTAAATCCCTAAAATATGCATATTATTAAATGTATTAAGAAGGGAGAGATCTGTGAAGAGTTGGGTGAAACAGGTCAAGCACTTATGGAAAAAATACACAGAACAGTTAACTGAGCATCTTTCAACTCCAAATAAAACCCACTGTCAATACCATCAGGCCCTGGGGAGGTAACATTAAAAGGCTGCAAGACATCCTTAAGTTCGGCATGTGAAATAGGTGAAGGAGAAGGACCATCCAGAAACAAAAGTTGTAATAGCAAAGAGGAATCAGAATTTATCAGATAATCACAAATGGTAGTATGTAAAAAAAAAACATACTGAAACAGTGTCAGTGGCTCAGCAAGTAGCACACTTGCCTCTGGTGCCAGAAGATCAGAAGGATATAAGTTCTATTCACATACCAGGTACTTGGATTCATTTTTAAATACTGATGGTCCAATGCAGCATAAGGGGGGTGCTGGACTTATGAGTGTGCCATCCTTTGGATAGGACATTAAACTGAGCTAACACCTTCTTGAGATGGTGGTAGTTCAAGTGGATGTAAAAGATCCCATGGTACTTATTAAAAAAAGAGTAGAGGAAGTTTCCCAGTTTCTTGACCAAATTTCCTGTAGTCACTATGAATACCACCTTGGATCTCCCCTGAAAAGAAGAAACTGGCCTAGTGGGACTGACCCTGTCAACAAAGAGTTTGTTTGTGTCTTTCGGCTTTTCCTGGTTAGGGGTCGCCACAGGGGAACTCCGGTCCGCTAATGATTGGCAGTAGAGTTGTACGTGCTGGCTTGCCGGGCCTAACGCACAACCTTCAACGAAGGAACAAAGGTGCAGAGGTGTGTAATATTTTTTATTTTATTTTATTTATTTACTCTTTGTTGACCCTGTCAACAAAGAGTAAAGAAATAAAATAAAATAAAAAATACTACACACCTCTGTAGCATACAATGACGATATATATGGAACTGTATACTCAGTAGAGTTAAGAAGCAATGGGTGAAAAATACCTTTTTAACTGTTATACCAAACTATTGTCTTTTGTGGGCCTGGCAAAGATTTTTCTTATATAATATAAATAATTCACATTCCTTTTGATATACTACAGGGTGGTTATTCTGTTTTAAAGCAGGGTGTAGAGAATTAGCAAGACATGTTTCTTCCTTCTATTTCATGACTCCATTTTTTTAATCAGACTTCATCATTTTTTATAGGCAAGCCACAAGCTAAGCTAGGAGGAGTAAGAAAAAAAAAAAAAAAAAATATATATATATATATATATATATATATATATATATATATATATATATATTCAAAGGATAACACCACACTCTTGCAAGGGGACGTGTATAATATTTACTAAATAAAAGGGTAGTGGCTACTTTAAGCATTCTAGGTCCTATACACAGACTATTTTTCTGTGACTATAACAACATTGTAACATGATTAGAAAACCCACTATCACCATTTTTTTTGGAGGAAATGGCCATTATATTCAAAGACATGAAAACAAAATCAATCTCAGCTTCATGTTGTCCTTTACAAAGAGCTGAACCTGGGAAAGCAGTAACAGTATAGTGATTATGGCAGACAAGGCTTTAGAATACTTATTCAATGCCTTTCTGTAATCACAATTAAAACCAGCCCCCCCCCCAAAAAAAAAAAAAACACACGCTCCATAGAAATTAAACACTGTATAATAATATCACACATGCTAGGTATTCTTATGATAACCTGCACTTAAAACATTGTTAATATTCCTGTGACGCCCCTGCCCTAGCCCAGCAATCAAGGAGCCTCAATCCTCACCACTAACAATGATCATATATGAGGAAGGGATAACAAATACACACAGTAAAGTGCAATTTCCCTTAAGAGCACACAGAGATCACAGTCAGTCTGGGGCTGGTCTCTCCCTTGCTCCCCAGGTCCCCAATAAGACTCCCCACTGGCACAGCTATAGGGACCAGATCTCAGCCTAGCTGGCAAGCTAAAACCTCCAGTACCCTATCTGTCCAACCAGTGCTTCATGTCCCTGCCCAAGTAGCTGACACACACACACACTTTGAGATAAGTATTTATACAACTTCACAGACACTCCTGGGAAAGGCTGACACAGATTCTCCAGCTGTGCCCCTATACCCAGACTATACAGTAGTAATTCCTGCCACCACCAGCTAATAATTATCAGCTACCAAAGGCCCTTAAAAGGGTGTCCAATTATTACTGTGCAATATTATTATCCAATTGGTAAGTGTGACTAAGTCTTAAGGCTTATTAGAGTGGCTTTGTACAATAAACTCTATAAATATGCAATGTACTCTAGAGCTCAACTTATCTCTACATAAACCAGCCACAGTGGAAAAAGATTTAAAAATATTTAATAATAAAAACTAAAAACACATGACAATACTACTACACCACAGTGCTATTCAAAAGTTCAGAGATCACACAGAAACTTAAAACAATACCGTAGGAAAGTTCTGATCTGAATACAGAAAAACACTTAGTCTAATCTTTATAGTCCTAGCTATTTCTACAAGAAAACACACATCTAAGATAACTTACTTAAGACAACAGGGAGTGCTGTAGGTTGGATATCAAGACAAGAATGCTTACAGTCTCTCTTTCTCTGAGCAATATTTTTTAAAATCACTAACAAACATTTCTGCTGAGTCATCTCAGATTGCATCATTCTCGTTTAGTTCCCATTACATCATTTCTTTGGCACTTATCCTGGAGTTGCCAGGCCAACAGGCTACATTATTTAGCAAGCTAACACCTGCTTAGGAAAGTACAACAATAAAAGACATTTCACATGTACCCTCTAGTAATTATTCCTTAAGTTAAAACAATAGAAAGAATATGCTAGCTCAGATAGACTGACGCCAAGCTCTACAGATCAAAGAACATACAAAACATAATTTTAATTTCAAAGAACAGATGTGAAATGCTTGACTTAGTTTTTCTTACAGCAGATGGCAATGTTGCTAGTATCTTGAAGTTCAACAGTTTAGTATTTTCTTTCATTCAAGAAACAAGCCTGTATTTTACATTTATATTTACAATTGCCAGAATTATGTATCAAATTCTGTTTGGCTAGGCTGGCAGCCTTCACCCATCTCTACCCAATCTTCACAATTCCCACTTACTTCTTCCAATAAATCCACAATCCCATATTCTCCTTGTTGTTAACCGAGCAATTGTGGGCAGGCAGAGAGGAAGAACAGGACATTTATGCGACAATGCACACACAGACGTGATGTGACAGGTGTGTACGACTGGACTGTTCTTAAAGAAAAATGCCCTTGAAAACAAAAACAGTATTTTTTAATTAAAAAGTAAATGTGACAGTCCCTCAGCAAGTGAAGTAAAAAAAAAGTGCTACCTGGGGTGGACCCCCCCCCCCATCCTCAGCTACGCCACTGGACACTGTGTCAAACCAAAATCTACTCTACAAACCTTCATCCTTAAGAGTTCCTCTCTCACCTTGCTCAGTAGCTACCTCAGTGATCGACTTTAAGCTGTAAAATGGAAAAATGACATCTCTCCATTTCTCTAAGTGCACACAGGGATGCCTCAATGATCTATCCTTGGTCCCTTACCATTCATTGCTTTTATAGACGACCTACATACTGCAAGTAAACATGCTACCATTATTCAGTATGCTGATAATTTCACACTCATCTGCGCACCTAAAACCTACAATAACTTCTAACTCAAACATAGAAATTCTTCATCTTCATTGAAACATGGCTCCATAATTCTCAATTACTATTAAACCCTAAAAAACTAAACGTATTCTGTTTACACCTAAACAATACTCTTAACAGCAAACCTCTCTTCAATATTACTTCTAACCAAACTAAAATTGAACTTGTAACTCTTACCAGCCTCCTAGGTGTCATCATAGATGATGCCATGGAATTTGACCACCACATAAAGCAAGCTAACCTAAAATGTACAAAAAAGTGACACCCTATAGCAAGCTAAACCTTACCTAACTGATTGGGCTAGGCAAACCATTGACTTTACTCTACTCTAGTGTTACCCACCCTTCAGTATGCTGTGACTATATTTGTCAGCCTGCAAGCTACTAAAATGACCTTACTAGAAAAATGATACAACAAAATAGCTAAATTTGCAGCAGATATCCGTTATAGATACCATCATTGCATGCTACTAAAGCAGATAAATTGGTTAGAATTCCTTCACTATTTAACAGTCTAATTTTCCTACCTGTAAAATGTCAAACACTAAAATATATTAGCCAACCTCTATTCCCATCTGGGCCCGTTTATTCTACTGACAAATTCTTACTGCAGCCAATTAAATAAAATAAAACTGCCGGTGACTCACTGTATTCCTCTCACATCTCTAAAGTTTGGAATTCCATTGCCCTCTCACTCAAACTAACAACCTGAAATAGAAAAAGTCTCATGGCTTTGCTCATGCACCACACCTGGCTAATCCCCCAAAGCTATTTGCCACCCTGCTCTAAAATGACCACTTGGCCAGAAATCTTCCAGCTTTACCCATACTATTATGCCCACTTGACTAAATAGCTGTACTGTACTCCCTTCAACTTTATGTTGTTATGAAAGGTCACTTTAGCACTGCACAACTGTTAAAATATTATGGGTCTAAACTTTGTATAAACACTTGTGATCTTTCTGTGAATGATTTTGTCTTAACATTGTATTGCTTGTATTGTAATTATACTATGTCTGGATGTTGACTTTTCATATTTATTTTGCCATTGTTTTTATTTTCTCATTTTTTTTATTTTCATTATTGTAAGCTCAAACAATTCCTCGCATTATGTATGTGTGTATGTATGTATGTATGTATGTTACTTTCTCTCTGTATCTTGTGGAGCTTTTAGCTTTGGGCCTCTGCTGAAAAGGGGTTTTCCACCCAGCTAGACTTTCCTGATCAACAAAAGTAATAAATAAATAAGCAGCATGAAGAGCCTGGCAAGCTGTGTCCTGCACAAACAGTGAGTAGAGTGGTCATCAAGAGGTTGTTCATGCATAGACTCCTGCATGTACATCCTGAGGGCCGTGCTTGTTGAGCTTGCAAGGCTGCCACACGGTGTCAGGAGTTAGGGCACACACCCCAACAGCAGTACAATGCTTTACAAGTGTCCTCAATTGCCTCAGTGGCACCAGACGTGGTTCAGGTTGAACTCGAGGACAGCTAGCGCAGGTCCGGTAGACTCAGTAAACAAACAATAATGATGATGGTCAATTGATGGCCAGTTGTGTGGAACAAAACAAATCATTGTACATAACAGAAATATGAAAAAGGCAATATCTGAGTGACATACGTACATACAGAAGTAGATACAGAAGTAGAGAGAAGAGCTGAAAAAGACAGGTCATAGTTATTCTAATTTATTTTACAAATTCTGTTCACTGAAGACAAAGGCTGCCTTTTTAGAAGTGGAGTACATTACTTTTATTCCCATTTTTCATATTATGCCATGGTAAAGTGCCTAGGAACATATACAACACAAGATGACCTAGGCAGCTGCCTAGAGCCCAGTGCTAGTTAAAGGGCCTGGCTTGGGCATTAAAAAACAAAATAAAGCCAGAAACCTGTTCTTTTTTTCAGCTTTGGTACCTGTCTCTGATCTCTAGGAAGTTATCACTCATTCTCCAGGAAGCTGTCTCCCTCATTGTCTCAAATTTGTGCCAATGAGAGAGACTTCCTGAAGCAGGTCAAATTAGAGAAGTACTGTCTTTTTAGGTACCCAGTGTATTGAGGTCAGGAAAAACAATGCTTGCCGCCTGCTGCGTAATATTATAACATTACTCAGCAAAAGAAGAGCATTGCTTGTTGCTTTATTTATTTACATTTGTTTACAATTGATCTCAGTGAACCATTCTCAGGCAAACAGGATCACATAAGAAATGAACAAAACATATTCACAGATACAAGGATATGATAAAATGCAAGAATATGCTACATCATTTAGTTCAAGAAACAGTTAATGTCAAAACATGGATGGAAAAATGGAATTATGCTTAGCAGAGTTTTATGAATAAGATGTTGGTGACAAATTACGGGACTTGAAACATGAAAATTATAGTCATGCAAAATCTTTATTTTGGGAAAGAGTCAAATAAGGTAGGAAATGAGCTGTTTACAAAAGACATTTTTATTGCATTAACTATCAAGGAAAAACATAGAGAAAGGCAGAAAGACAGCAGACAGATGTCTGATCAAAATAAAGCTTGGTGGACAAATAATGCATGAAGAAATCAGAGCAGAACAGACATCTCACCCTTTTTGTTTTGTTTCTATGTGTTTTACTACATCACTATAACACATTGTGCAAAACTCTGAATATGCTTGTGTAACCAGTTTGCCTTTAATAAGAAAAGTTCTCACTTAGCCTCTCAGTTGTCTGTCTCAGTTGTCCCTGCTTTTTTGAAGGACATCCTTACCTGCTTTTGGCTCAAATGTTAGTTCTGTCCCTCTTGAAATTTCTAATTTTGTGACAGAATAGTGAAAGATACAGTAAGCAAATAATACCAGACATTATGGTAAGGCTTCTTATCATTCAGAAGATTTATCTGGTTTCATTGGTCTGCATCCTATTATTTTATCAATATTCTAAGTGACTCCTGTCACTATTTGAGAACTGTCCCTGATTTATGGCCCTTCTTACTGATTATTTTTTAGCTTTGTCCTTGATTCTTGAAGTAACAGGTTGAGAGCTAGCTATGCTAGGAAAAGACTGCAGAAAAATGAATCGAGATCTTTTATGGCGAAATTTTGTCTGAGCATGTAACTGCTTGCATGGTAGAAAGATAGTCCCATATCATGTCTTGATTTTAAAATGGGACTGGAATAATACATGGTACAGAACTAATGTATGAAGTAGATGATGTGTACCTTGCAAATGGATTACTCAAGAGACTTTCACTAATTTTATTTTTGGAAATTAGTACCTTAAACAATTACCTGAATTTTGCATTATATACAAGGCAGAACAAGTTGCTAAGCAGATTGTGAAAGCCTGTGGAAATTCACAGCCAGCCTTATTGTTCCAAATCCCAGTCTGGCCCTATGGAGCAGTAAAGGTTTCAGAGACACATCCAAATGTGATAGTCAGTCGAGGGGCTTGCTAATGATGCCCCTTATGCACTCAGGTGCAAGGCTGTGTTAAGGCAGCTGCAGGAAACAGACAGCAGACAGATTAATACTGTATAATTCACCCAACACTGCAGTTCAGGAAAAGTGTAAGTGTAATCTAGTATTTCCTAGAATGCACCTGTACATTTCAATTAGCAGGGTAAAGCAGAGCAGCAGGTAAATAGAATTGTATGTGTGTATGAGACAGTGTGTGAGTGTCTGTCCATATGTCCACAACTGGGAGTGTACAGTAGATTTGTATGAGTGGGTCTGTGTGTGTCTGTGTATTTGGGCTACAGTGAGGGTCACTTTCACTCATAAAATAACTTACAAGAGCAAAGCATATTGAGTATACTCTGACCCAGGATTGAAGCTTGCCACGTAATACTTTGACCTTAATTAAGGATTTATCAGAAGGATAAAGTAGTACACCCTGACCCATTTTACTTTTGTTGCCTATGGTTAATTCCATTTACCATTTGGGCTTTCCTACAAGCTGCATGACCTTTGATTGTTTTATGCAAATGCTATAAAATTGTGGCTACATTTTTTTAGAGTTTTCATTTCTGCTACAGCACAGCTGAGGTTTCCAGGTGCTCATAAGCAAGTGTTGATTGCTTTATAGAAGATGTTGTTTCTAACATATGATCAGAACCAGTATCAGAACTAGTGCCATCCTTTAAAACCAATTCCTGCAGAATATAAAACTAGATTAAAGCACATTCACACACCCACATTTCTGTAGGTAAGATGAGGGTAAGTAGCCCATTTTGATTAAAAAAAATTACATTTATTTTGCTTATTTTCTAAATCAATTCTACTGAAAATATCTGGTGCTGGTATTCAGAAATACACAATATACAGTGCATTCTTGTTTGCAGCAGAATTGCTCAGTTCATTATGCCAAACTGATTTGTAGACGACTGCAGTGCTACAGGGGCAAGAAGGCATAAGCCCTTAGCACTACACTGGGCTCTTCCTTGGAACTTTTTGTAGGGTCACAATAGCAAGGCAGAATGGTTCAAAGAATTGAGCTACCATGTTATTGGGGAAGAGAAGCAAAACAATGAGCACAATCTTTTGACGGCATACACCCATTCATAGCGGGGCATTGACGGCATACACCCATTCATAGCGGGGCATTGACGGCATACACCCATTCATAGCGGGGCATTGACGGCATACACCCATTCATAGCGGGGCATTGACGGCATACACCCATTCATAGCGGGGCATTGACGGCATACACCCATTCATAGTGGGGCAGTTAGACGGCATACACCCATTCATAGCGGGGCAGTTAGACGGCATACACCCATTCATAGCGGGGCATTGAAGGCATACACCCATTCATAGCGGGGCATTGACGGCATACACCCATTCATAGCGGGGCATTGACAGCATACACCCATTCATAGCGGGGCATTGACGGCATACACCCATTCATAGCGGGGCAGTTAGACGGCATACACCCATTCATAGCGGGGCAGTTAGACGGCATACACCCATTCATAGCGGGGCAGTTAGATGGCATACACCCATTCATAGTGGGGCATTGACGGCATACACCCATTCATAGCGGGGCATTGACGGCATACACCCATTCATAGCGGGGCATTGACGGCATACACCCATTCATAGCAGGGCAGTTAGACGGCATACACCCATTCATAGCGGGGCAGTTAGACGGCATACACCCATTCATAGCGGGGCAGTTAATGCTGCTTTCTATATTTTGATTCTGTAGCTGTATCATGTTTGTTTTCAGAGCTTTTTCCCCTGGGTCTCTACTGAAAACAGGCTCACCCTGGCCCAGTAGACCTCCCTGTAAACAAATGCAAATAAATAAATAAGGTAGGTACCACAAAGCCCTGCATACGATGTGTGTGACATGTGTCTGTGTGAGCATGTGTGTGAGTTTGTATGAGTGTGTGTGTGTTGGGGGATCTGTGTGTGTATATAGGGGCAAGACTGTAGTTGTCTGAATGTCTGTTACTGTGACTGACTGGGTGTGCGTGTGTGTGTGTGTGTGTGTGTGTGTGTGTGTGTGTGTGTGTGTGAGTTACTATGCAACTGCATTGTGTCAGCTGTTGGGGGAACACACTGCGAAGTACTCAATTCTAAGACATGACAACTGCTAGTGAGATGCTGCTCTGTGCTGCTTTATCATGCTTGTGAGATGCATTATATCACCTTCATACCGTTGGGCGCTGTGGTATTACACAAATACAACTGTGGCGATAATGTTTATGAATCCCAGCCTAGAATTTAAATACAGTGAAGGAAGTGTGATATACAAATAAATCATCAATGAGAAGGCAAGTGTTTGTCTGGTCAGCACATTCTAACACACTGTTTTTGCAGTGCATTAATTTGCATGTATAGTGCCAGCAAATTAAAAATGATATAATATCATGATTAATGTTTACAGCAAATATTGGTAATGGATTAAACTGTATCAACATGAATGACTTAGGCTGCATATTTACCTTTGATGCTGATAGGTTAGAAGGCTATAGATTCTGCCCCAACAGTAAATGATTGCTTTGTGTATCATGATGGAATCTTCACTTGAGGTTTGTTGCATATGGGTATATGCCTCTCATCGGTCCACATTTTCACAGAATGTCCAGATTTTTACCTCATATTTTTGATCTGTTCATAGGTTCATAGGTAGGTACTAGGCTATCGGCCCTAGGGCCCATACAAGCCTAGCCAAAAAATATACCCTGGCTTTCACCACCCAAGAAAATTATTTTCCTATGCCCCTGTTGAGCAGAGCCACAGAATTGATCCCCGGGGTGAATTTCCTATTTCCCATCCAATCATCAAGATTTTTCTTGAAGAGTGCTAATGATGAGCTCTGTTTGACATAGATAGGTAGTCTGTTCCAGAGTATGGGAAGTCTCTGGGACAGGAATCTATCCCTCCAGCATGTTCTGTTTATTGTGGTGACAAGGTTAAGGTCCCTAGAGCGTGTAGCTCGGAGGGATTGGGATTTCTTTAAGTGGAGCATGTCCAACAGCTCTGGGTTTGACATAGCTTTGTATGTTAGACAGAGATCGCCCCTGAGTAGGCGATATGCGATGGAGTAAAGCTGTAGTTTTTTGAGACGGTCTGCATAGGGCATCTGTTTGAGGCCAGTAATCCTCTTTGTGAGGTATTTCTGTGGTCTTTCCAGTTGTTGTAGATGTCTTGTGAGGTAAATACCAAAAGGGGCGTTGTACTCTATAATGGGTCTAATGAGTGATGAGTAGAGGGGAACAATGACCTCTTTTTTTCTAGATGAGAATCCTTTTGTGATGAGATGAGCCACATAGAAGGATTTCCTGACCACTGTGGCGATGTGATTATCAAAGGAGAGACTACTGTCCACCTGTGTCCCAAGGTCTCATCACATTTTCAGCATTAAGTAGACTACCAGCTATGTGGTAGTTCATGGGTACAGAGTTTTTACCAAAGGGGATGACAATACACTTTTTGGCATTGAGCTTCAGGCCATTGGCTTTGACACCAGGAATCTGTCTCAGTGAGGCCCTTTTGTAGTTTGTCCACATCGTTAGGAGTTTCGATTATGGCTCCTAGTTTGCAGTCATCTGCAAACTTTGTTAGCCAAAGACCTTCTGTGTTGGCCTGTACTTCAGAGAAGTAGATACCAAACAGGAGAGGACCCAGGACTGAACCCTGTGGTACTCCACTTATCACTGGTCTGATGTCGGATTTGGTATCCGCTACTTTCACAGTGTGGGTTCTGTTCGTGAGCCAGTTGGCAACCCATCTTATGACATAGGGATTTATACCTAGTTTAGCGAGCTTATCTATAATTCCAGAGTGGGGGATGGTGTTGAAAGCCTTGGCGAGATCTAGATAAGCTGTGTGAACCATTTTACTATCATCTATGGCTTTGGTGACTGCTTCAAAGAAGTCAATCAGGTTTAGGAGACATGATCTGCCTTTTACAAATCCAAACTGAGTAGGGTCCAGAGTTTGGAGATTACCAATGTCTTTGTTTATGAGTTCCATGATGATACGTTCCATGGCCTTGCAGACCAGGCTCGTCAGGCTAATGGGACGGTAGTTCCCAGGGTCTGTTGTGGCTCCCCCTTTGTGGAGTGGGATAACTGTTGTGGTGAGCCACTCAGTGGGTACAAAGCCTGAGGTGAGGCTATGATTGAACATGGTACTTAGGTAGGGTGCCAGTTCATTCTGTAGTTCATGTAGAACGCAGCCTGGAATATTATCAGGTCCCATGGATGCTGTGTTCTTGGCTTTGGAGAGTGTTTTTTTTACCTGTGCAGCCATGATTATAGGAACTTTGCATTCTTCCGGTATAGAGATGGGCCCTCTAAGGGGTGAGAGGGTGGTAAAGTTAACACTGAACCTATCTGCTAGGATGTTGGCAATATCAGTTGGTTCTGTATATTTAGTGCCATTATGCTGTAACTCAGAGCAGATCTGAATGTTCCCATTTAGATTCTTGACATAGCTATAGAATGCTTTGTGGTTGTCTTTAGAGTCAGTGGCAATTTTGTTTTCGTAACTAGCTTTGGAGGATTTTATGAGGGATCTCAACTTCTTACTGAGGTTGACGAGGGAGTTCCTCCAGTCATGGGATTTTACTCTTTTTTGCAACAGTTTCTTTCTTCTGTTGTAGAGTTTGTTTATGGCAGAGGACCACCAGATTGGCTTCCTTTTTTTGGAGGATAATATCTTGGTTCTATTAGGGATAGCATGATCCATGCACTTGTGTAAGTGCTTATAAAGTGCATTTGTGTAGGATTTGACAGTCATACCTCTATTGTCCGACTGCATGGGTGTCATGAAGTTTGCCACTCCTGTCTTAAGAAGTGTGAAGTTGGCTTTTGATAAGTTTTTTACGATGATTTCCCTAATTGGGGCTAGGGGTGGGATGTGGATGTCTAGGCTGATTAGCTTGTGGTCGAATCTGACCAACGAGGAATTGACCTCTGGTGTGGAACACCGGTTTCCCATGTTGGTGATGACCAGGACTAGGATATTGCTGCCCCTGGTGGGGGTGTGAATAAGTTGATCCAAGGCATTGGAATTTATGAATTCTAGAAAACGTTGAGCAAAAGAGTTGGTATATGAGTAGTTTTCCCAGTTAATGGTGGGGTAGTTGAAATCACCCATTATTAGGGTGTTGAGTTGTACCCTAATACTTTCCAGTGTATCAAGAAATGAGGAGTGTGAATCCTGGGGCATGGTGGGGGGTCTGTAGCAAGCTACAATTTGGATTGCGGTCTTGCCCAGAGTTAGTTGCACTTGGATAATCTCGGATGCATTATGCTGTGCAACTAGCCTGGAGGTGTGGATATCCTTAATGAATATGGACATGCCTCCACCTTTAGTGCTTCTTTCTGGGTTAGGTGGCCAAAAGGTGTGGTATGAATTGAAGCCTGGTAATGCAGGGGTGCTCTCTGGAGCTTTGAACCAGGTCTCTGTCACTGCACAGATGTCAATGTTCTCCATTTTAAGGAGTGCCTCGAGTGAGTGCATTTTGAGGTTTAGACTTCTAGCATTGAGTAGCATTACCCTCAGATTTTGCTTGCTTGTACCGGTTACGGTGGTGAATTTGTCATTTGAACCTTGCCTAAAAAAGGCACTATAGGGGTGGCAAGAGTCTTAGCCAGTATCCGGAATCCTAAGGGTGACAGGTGCAAGCCATCTCTAGCAAAGCATCACGAACTGTCAATCATGTCGTCCCAGGCAGACAAATACTGGATCCCCTTAGAATGACACCAGAAGCTTAGCCAATTGTTGAAGTCAATCATTTTGTCCTTGTACTGTGGTAACATTCTGGGTGATGGCAGGATGCTACTCAGGGTTAGGGTCATACCTGCCTGGGATACAAGATGAGAGAGCTCCTCCATGTTTCTTTTCATGTAGTCCAGGGAGGTACGTCTCAGGTCATTCACACCAGCATGGACAATGACAGTGTCATATTTGTACTTATTGTGGAGTGACCTGAGTGCATGCGTTATGTGGTGGATCCTGGCACCTGACAGGTAGCTGACAGTAACTTTCTCCTTGTTTAGTCTAGTGAGTGGAACCATCAGTGTGCCTGACTATAGAGTCACCCATGACTATTAATTTTTGGTTTTCTGGTAAATGATTAGCAATCCATAAAGATGGAAACCAGAAAATAATGGCAGGTATTTGAGTTTCATATTTCACACCCTTCAGAAAATTCATGCTAATGGAAAACCTGTTATTCTATAAATTTTCTAAGTTTATAAGGGCAATATTTAAAAATTGTCCCTATTTTTGGGCCTTTTTCCCCCTATTATTTATGGCCTTGTCCAGACTTTTTGATCTAAGAAATTGAGGGGTATGTTGGGTGCTGAAGTGCGTGGTGTGTGTGTACCTGGTAAGAGCCGCGTCTTGAATTAAGTGAAAAGAAACCTAAAGAGAAGGGCTCCCTAGCACCCTTCCCATAGCACCAGCCCCTGACGCACTTCCAAAGGACCTAACACAAACTGATGGCCCACAATGCACACTACTTTCGACTGCTTTTTATCCCTCGAGTATTATTTCAAAATGGGAGGTGTACACACACGCGCGCGCGTACACACACACACACACACACACACACACACACACACACACACACACACACACACACACACACACACACACACACACACACACACACACACACACACACACACACACACACACACACACACACACACACACACACCTACTACATTATGTATCAGTTATTGCAAATAAACCACACTGCCCACAGATAATCTGCAAAACAACAGACAAAATATATGGAATCCTCTTATGTCACATCATTCATTCATTTATTTATTTTTGTTTACTGTGGTGGAACACTGATCAAATCTGGCTATTTGCAGGCTCCTCCTGGTGACATACACAGTACAAGTAGTAAAGTAAGGTTACATGTATAACCAAATCCCATGGTATAGTGACATAACATAAACAGTAAAGTAAGGTTACATGTATAACTAAATCACATGGTACAGTGACATAACATAAACAGTAAAGTAAGGTTACATGTATAACTAAATCACATGGTACAGTGACATAACATAAACAGTAAAGTAAGGTTACATGTATAACTAAATCATATGGTACAGTGACATAACATAAACAGTAAAGTAAGGTTACATGTATGACTAAATCACATGGTTCAGTGACATAACATAAACAGTAAAGTAAGGTTACATATATAACTAAATCACATGGTACAGTGACATAACATAACACATCTGTAAGAATATACACAGAAGTACAAGAAAGTTTAAAAAGAAGCAGAATCAGTAGTTTTGAATGTATTATATGTCGGTGAGGTAAATGTGGTCAGGCCAAAAGAACAGATGTTGCATATGCAAGAACGGAGGGAAATTTTGCAGAAAAGAGAGCAGACATTATAGGGAGCTGCAACAGAAGTGCTAATAACAGAAGAAATGAATATGAAGATACATCGCACAGAATGGACAGGGCGGATGGGGAAGCAGTTAGTATGAGTTTATATGTTGGAGATGTTAGGAGATTAAGCATCCAAGGTTTTCTTAAAGAATGTATTAGTACAACCATGGGAGATAGGTGACATGGCCTGTGTACTGACATGTGCATTAACATTGTTCATATAGGTATTATTTGAACTGATGTCTGAAATCTCCGTAGTCTCTGATTTCAGTAAGATCACAATGATTGCCACAGTTTAGAAGCAAGAACAGAGAAGCTGTGGTCTGTGGAATGAAGTGTAGTAGACAGAGTTTGGATTGGCTTGTTAGGTTGTAGTATGCATTGGATGTAGTTAAGTTTATAGTTAGGGGGGCTGGGGAGTCTTGGCATAGCACTCTGAAGAGAAGGGAGCAAAGAACAAGGTTGTCTCTACCTTGAATGCCTATCCAATTTGCCATTTCCAATGTGTTGCAGGAATGTTCACTCCAAGGGGAGTTGGTGATGAAATGGCAGATTTTTATCAGAAAGATATTGTAAGGTGTTTTTTTTTTTTGTAAGGCAGTGGTGAATAGAGGTAGGCCATATTCTCTAGTTGCACAAACAGGACACCTTTGCCTAAGGCTGATCTTGCAGGTTTTGAGAAGAAATTAGGTATCTTTTTAGTTTTCTCTGGATCTGACTTGCTGAATTTGGTCTTGGAAGATGAGGTACTGGTCAGGTAAATGCCAAGATACTGCAATGATGTGGTGGTTTTAGTTAAGTTGTTGTTTAGGTTTCTGATGAGGTGAGGCCTACTGGTTTTAGATGTTTTTTTTTCTTTATGCCAACCAGCATGGAATTGTTTTCTTTAGAGCTGAGGAGTAGTTTTTAGAACAAAACCGGATCTTTAGTTGTCAAACGTCAGCTTGAAGTTAATTTGAGATGATGCCATGAGAAAGGTGGGATCTACAGATAACCCTATCATCAGTATAAAGGGGGGGTTGTAAATGAGGTAGGTCAAGAGGCAGTTTATTTAGAAAAATGGAGAATAGTACTGGTGCAAGTGTTGATTCCTGATGTGCTTCTGAAAGAGAGAAGGCTGTATCTGATAAGGCAAACTGAATTTTGACTGTGAAAGTTTGGTTAGCCGGTAAATCTTTGAATCATTGGGTAGGTTCAGAGCTTACACCAATGTCTTGTAATAGAGATAATAAGATGGAATGGTCAACCTCGTCAAAGGCCTGAGTAAGGTCAATGAATACTGCCCTAGTGAGGTTACCTTTATCCATGTTATTGAGGATGTCATCAGTAAGTGTCCAGAGAACAGTCATGGTACTTCCACCTGTCCAAAAGCCATGCAGCTTCTGAGAAAGTAAATGGCAATGGTCAAGGTAAGTGGAGATTTGGCTGTAAATGATTTTTTTCAAGGATTTTATCAAGTGTAGGAAGTATTGAGATGGGGCAGAATTGGGAGGCTGAGGTGAGGCTGTGATCTTTTTGCACATGTTTGACAAAATTTAAGTTCCAGATAGAGGATGTGGTATTGGAAAGTTCCAGATAGACAGCGTGGTATTGGTGAGTTCCAGATAGAGGGTGTGGTATTGGTGAGTTCCAGATAGAGGGCGTGGTATTGGTAAGTTCCAGATAGAGGGTGTGGTATTGGTGAGTTCCAGATAGAGGGTGTGGTATTGGTGATTTCCAGATAGAGGGAGTGGTACTGATGAATTCCAGATAGAATGTGTGGCATTGGTGAGTTCCAGATAGAGGATGTGGTATTGGTGAGTTCCAGATAGAGGGTGTGGTATTGGTGAGTTCCAGATAGAGGGTGTGGTATTGGTGATTTCCAGATAGAGGGAGTGGTACTGATGAATTCCAGATAGAATGTGTGGCATTGGTGAGTTCCAGATAGAGGATGTGGTATTGGTGAGTTCCAGATAGGGGGCTTGATATTGGTGAGTTCCAGATAGAGGGAGTGGTACTGATGAGTTCGAGATAGAGGGTGTAGTATTGGTGAGTTCCAGATAGACGGAGTGGTATTGGTTGTGAAGCTAAGGCTGTAGATGTGTTGTAGTGGGGTGACTATGAAATCTCCATAGTGGTAGGGAAACCAAGGCTAGAGATTATCAGGACTAGAGGAAGAGTCTAGAGGAATGTCATCTACTAGAGGTGCAATCTGCTTTCTTCTGATTTTGGAGATGTAGAAGGGTGGGTGGTATTCTGGGAGATATCAGTGAATTTATCTGGAAGAGGATGTAATGTTCTGCTGCATGGTAAGACTGGAGAATTGTCTGAGAAAAATCACAGTGTCAGAGGTTTCCAGTAGAACAAGGAATGTGGCAAAGAGAGGAAAGTTCTTAGGTGAATATCCACCAGAGATATTATTTATTTCATGCCAGAACTGTTAGAGTAGTGAAAAAGGGTGATTTGCTTTGATCCGAGATGCTTGTCTTTATGCCTGCATGTGGCTTATTTAGTAATGTTCTGTAACTTAGTGTGTTGCTATCTTGAGTCAGGAGTGGGATCATTTTTCACACCATTATTGTCACACGTGGCATTTTGTGTAACCATATTGGCTGGGATTTATAGTCAGTGGCTCAGCAGAATAGTTTGCATGACACCGAGTAGGTCACATTGCTCTGTTACACTTTTTACAACCACTTGAATAACATGTCATTAAGTAGGAATTTGAATGACTGAATCACTCAAGTGCAGCAATTCTACCAGCCCACACTACACAGAAAAAAAGATTCCAGCAGACAATGCAGAGGCACACACTTACCCCACCCAGATAGTGAGAGAGAGAGACATGCACACACAATTTACTGTCTGTGCTACAGTATCTGTGTTAATACCAGTTCCCAGTTGTATTTCTCCCTTCTCTCTCTCTCTCTCTCTCTCTCTCCCCTTGACAACTCACCAAAGCCAGGTGACAATTTTCCATAGACATATCCCATTATGTGGCTGGGAAGTCATCCCTGGTGGTTTAGTGGTTTCTAAACCACCCCTCTCCCCCTCAGTCATAAGCAATGTATCCCTCATGGTCTTGCAACTCCCAATTCATCCAGAGTCACTCAGACAAAAGCAATGCATGCCTGATGATTCAGTGGCTGCTGACCTTCGCCCACCCCTCCGTGGCTACATCCAGGATGCACACTCACAGGTATATAACTTACACAAATAATGTGGCACCCACACACACTGGCACATGTATGCATAAGGCAAGCTTAAACACATTCAGTACCTGCACTCCCAGGATCCACTGTCTCACCACACATAGTAGCCAACCATTTACATTAAGCAGCTGTCATCCACCACTTACACAGACACAGACACACCTAGGTCCCTCTGTCTGTCTTTCTGTCTCTCTGTATGTGTATAATATATATATATATATATATATATATATATATATATATATGCAGGTACCTTAATGTTTATGCACATAAGGCTTCAATCTTAAGCTCTTTGTTTCCAACATAGAACCAAACAAGTCATTTATGTTGTACTGAGAAACTCAAAAAAAAAAAAAAAAGGATGCAAACATAACATATTTATAGTAAGTCAAAAACCGCTACCCAAATGTGAAAACTTCTGCATAAAAATACGAGAACAATAATACAAAAAAACAGGAGTAGAAGGCGACAGAACAATATCCTCATAGACTGATCCCCGTACTGAGCCAAAACGCACAGCAAGCAGTTTACACTTCACCAGGCCGAGCCAAAGCACAGAATAGGCAGTTTTCACTTCACCTATTAACGAATGCAGTCTCATATAAATAAGCACAAGGCAATCCTCATACGATGCAAAAAGTGTAGATTTATTCGACAAATTAATAAAATGGCAAGCGCTTTCACCCGACTGGGCTTCTTCAAGCCAATATAAAACAACTTTTTTTATTACTACATTAGCTCTGCAAGTTGATTCACTGTATTTCTGTTTGTTTCTGAACTGTTTTGCACTTTAAAAGTTTGTTTTTTGCTTAAATTAACTGGTAGGCTACACACTCAAGTGCGCTAGCCGATTTAAAGCATTTACTGTTTGTTACTGTATCTATTTTTTATCTCTTTGTGAAAAAAAGAAAAAAAAAATCCTTGTTTTCCCACCTTTACTGAACTAGAATAGTCCAGTCTTCAGATTTTGTTGATCTCTGGGCTGTACCATAGTTCCTGTGTTGTCCATATCCTTATTTGGATAGGAGGAAGCTTCCTTGTTCACCAGTGGGATTGGGGAGCACTGAGCAGCCTATCTGTCATAAAGGAGTGGTTCCAGCCCAGAAACTTGTAGTTTATTGGCCATTTTGGGCCATTTCCTAGCTCTTTCTAACCCCCTGCTATAAAGCCTACTTTAGCATGCTTTTGCGCTTCTATACGACTCAGCACAGCTCCTCGTGCTGTCCTGCAGAGTTCTACAAGCAGCAGAGAGTGGAAGAGTGACTTTCCATTGATTTATAAGTATTTTTTCTGGCTTTCTAATTTCGACTGCTGTATTTTGCCTAAAAAGCGATTTTTTTATTACTAAATCAGCTCTGCAAGTTGATTCACTGCATTTCTATTTGTTTCTGAACTGTTTTGCACTTTAAAAGTTTGTTTTTTGCTTAAATTAACTGGTAGGCTACACACTCAACTGCGCTAGCCGATTTAAAGCATTTACTGTTTGTTACTGTATCTATTTTTTATCTCTTTGTGAAAAAAAAAAATATATATATATATATCCTTGTTTTCCCACCTTTACTGAACTAGAATAGTCCAGTCTTCAGATTTTGCTGATCTCTGGGCTGTGTCATAGTTCCTGTGTTGTCCATATCCTTACTTGGATAGGAGGAAGCTTCCTTGTTCACTAGTGGGAATAGGGAGCACTGAGCAGCCTATCTGTCCCTAAAGGAGTGGTTCCAGCACAGAAACTTGTTGTTTATTGGCCATTTTGGGCCATTTCCTAGCTCTTTCTAACCCCCTGCTATAAAGCCCGCTTTAGCGCACTTTTGCGCTTGTATACGACTCAGCACAGCTCCTTGTGGTGTCCTGCAGAGTTCTACAAGCAACAGAGAGTGGAAGAGTGACTTTTCATTGATCTGTAAGTATTTTTTCTGGCTTTCTATTTTCGACTGCTGAATTTTGCCTAAAAAGCGAATTGTTATTACTAAATTAGCTCTGCAAGTTGATTCACTGCATTTCTGTTTGTTTCTGAACTGTTGTGCACTTTAAAAGTTTGTTTTTTGTTTAAATTAACTGGTAGGCTACACTCTCAAGTGCACTAGCTGATTTAAAGCATTTACTGATTGTTACTGTATCTATTTTTTATCTCTTTGTGAAAAAAAAATATATATATATATATCCTTGTTTTCCCGCCTTTACTGAACTAGAATAGTCCAGTCTTCAGATTTTACTGATCTCTGGGCTGTGTCATAGTTCCTGTGTTGTCCATATCCTTATTTGGATAGGAGGAAGCTTCCTTGTTCACCAGTGGGAGTGGGGAGCACTGAGCAGCCATAAAGCCCGCTTTAACGCGCTTTTGTGCTTGTATACGACTCAGCACAGCTCCTCGTGGTGTCCTGCAGAGTTCTACAAGCAACAGAGAGTGGAAGAATGACTTTTCATTGATTTATAAGTATTTTTTCTCGCTTTCTAATTTCGACTGCTGTATTTTGCCTAAAAAGCAAATTTTTATTACTAAATTAGCTCTGCAAGTTGATTCACTGTATTTCTGTTTGTTTCTGAACTGTTTTGCACTTTAAAAGTTTGTTTTTTGCTTAAATTAACTGGTAGGCTACACACTCAAGTGCGCTAGCTGATTTAAAGCATTTACTGTTTGTTACTGTATCTATTTTTTATCTCTTTGTGAAAAAAAAAAAAATATATATATATATCCTTGTTTTCCCATCTTTACTGAACTAGAATAGTCCAGTCTTCAGATTTTGCTGATCTCTGGGCTGTGTCATAGTTCCTGTGTTGTCCATATCCTTACTTGGATAGGAGGAAGCTTCCTTGTTCACCAGTGGGAGTGGGGAGCATTGAGCAGCCTATCTGTCCCTAAAGGAGTGGTTCCAGTCCAGAAACTTGTAGTTTATTGGCCGTTTTGGGCCATTTCCTAGCTCTTTCTAACCCCCTGCTATAAAGCCCGCTTTAGCGCACTTTTGCGCTTGTATACGACTCAGCACAGCTCCTCGTGGTGTCCTGCAGAGTTCTACAAGCAGCAGAAAGTGGAAGAGTGACTTTCCATTGATTTATAAGTATTTTTTCTGGCTTTCTATTTTCGACTGCTGTATTTTGCCTAAAAAGCGAATTTTTATTACTAAATTATCTCTGCAAGTTGATTCACTGTATTTCTGTTTGTTTCTGAACTGTTTTGCACTTTAAAAGTTTGTTTTTTGCTTAAATTAACTGGTAGGCTACACACTCAAGTGTGCTAGCCGATTTAAAGCATTTACTGTTTGTTACTGTATCTATTTTTTATCTCTTTGTGAAAAAAAAAATATCCTTGTTTTCCCGCCTTTACTGAACTAGAATAGTCCAGTCTTCAGATTTTGCTGATCTCTGGGCTGTGTCATAGTTCCTGTGTTTTCCATATCCTTATTTGGATAGGAGGAAGCGTCCTTGTTCACCAGTGGGAGTTGTGAGCACTGAGCAGCCTATCTGTCCCTAAAGGAGTGGTTCCAGCCCAGAAACTTGTAGTTTATTGGCTGTTTTGGGCCATTTCCTAGCTCTTTCTAACCCCCTGCTATAAAGCCCGCTTTAGCGCGAAGTTGTGCATAGCGCAGCATCGGGCAGCACCGGTTAATCAAGCTTAAACTATTTCTGGCTCTGCTAAGTCTGCTCTTCAATTTTTCCCTTAGAACTGTTCTACTTTTTATCTAAACAGTCTATTCTCTGTCTGAAAAGCCCAGCACTTGCTCCTAAAAGCATTTTATACAAGCAAAGCACTCTTAAACAAAAAGAAAGCACTACATCCACCTACAATCCCCTTGAGTACCCATTTCCCTATAGGTCCTTTCTGACTCAATTACACAGCAGTCCTTTACACTATTCTAGCATGTCGAGGGGTCAAGTACTGGCATCCTCTCCAGTTCAGATGGTGAATCTGGGAATCTTGAGGCAATGTTACAACTGCCTCGTACACAGACAACCCTCTCCTCCTCCCAACAAATACAAACATATGTGAGAGATGCAACAATATAGTCAAACTGGAGGCTGAGCTCTCTCGACTCAGTACTGGCAAAACCAGTCAGGAGGAGAAAGTAACCACACACACCACAAACCCAGTCTCACATAGACCTATCACAACTGCAAACCAAACACATAAACACACAAAAACATACTCGGAGGCTCTAAATAAAAATCTTCCAAAACAACAGAGGCCTCCAAAGCAGACATCCAAGCAACCACTACCTCAAAACATAACACATGCAACACATAGTTCACAAAGTCAGTGTGCCAAACAGTCACAGCCCTTAAGGCCAAACAACATGCCTGATACACTTGTAATAGGTGACTCCATAGTCAGACACACTGACGTCCCGCTCACCAGACTGAACAAGGAAAAGCTTACAGTAAGCTGCCTGTCGGGCACTAGAATCCACCACATAACACAAACACTCAGGTCACTCCAAAGCATGTACAAATATGACTCAGTCATTGTCCATGCCGGTGTAAATGACCTGAGACATACCTCCCTGGACTACATGAAAAGAGACATAGAGGAGCTCTCTGATTATGTAGCCCAGGCCAGTATGACCCTGACCCTGAGCAGCATCTTACCCTCACCAAGAATGATGCCACAGTACAAAGACAAAATGATTAGCTTTAACAATTGGCTTAATTACTGGTGTCATTCAAAGGGGATCCAATGGTCTGTCTGCTTGGGATGACATGCTTGACAAGCCACGCTGCTTCGCAAGGGACGGCTTGCACCTGTCACCCCTGGGCTTCCGGATATTGGCCAAGGCTGTTGCCACCCCCATAGTGCCATTTTTAGGCAAGGCTCAAAAGACAAACCCACCTCCCTAGAAAACACAAGTGGAAAAAAACGAAGGGTAATGCTGCTCAATGCCAAAAGTCTAAACCTCAGGATGCACACACTCGAAGCCCTCCTCAGTATGGAGAACATCGATGTCTGTGCAGTGACTAAAACCTGGTTCAAGGCTCCCGAGAGCACCCCAGCACTACTAGGTTATACCTCATATCATGCTTTTCGACCCCAAAACATGGACCGAACCACAAAAGGTAGGGCAGTATCCATATTCATCAAAGATACCCACACCTCCAGGTTAGTGGCAATGCACGAAGCATCAGAGACCATCCATGTGCAACTAACCGTAGGCAAAACTGCCCTACAGTTTGCAGCATGCTACAGACCACCCTCTCAAACTTAGGAACCCCACTCAGCCTTCCTGAAGACACTGGAAAGTATGAATGTCTCTCCAGATACCATCATATTGGGAGACTTCAACTACCCAAACATAGACTGGGAGCATTACTGAAGCCCAAACACCCTAGCCCTAAGGTTCCTAGAATTCATAAACTCAAATGTGATGGAACAACTAGTCACCACTCCCACAAGAGGAGATAATATATTAGACCTGATCATCACAAACATGGGGACACAATGCTCCACACCGGAAGTATACCCCTCATTGGTGAGATCAGACCATAAATTAATCTCACTGGAAATCCACATCTCGCCCCCCACCCCCAGCACAGAAGACCACAGTGAAGAATTTCTCAAAAGCTGACTTTACACTTCTTAAGACTGAAGTGGTATCCTTCAAGGCCCCTGGGCCAGTGGAAACCACAGCCCACAACACTGAATCCTTTATAAATGCCTTCTACGGACACCTTCAAGAATGCATGGATCATGCAATCCCAAATAAAACCAAGACCCATTCCACCAAAGGCAGGCATCCTGTCTGGTGGACCCCAGCCATTAATAAGCTTTGCAACAGGAGGAGGAAGCTATTACATGACAGAGCAAAATCCCTAAAAGGGAAGGCATCTCTGATCAGTACTAGCAAAAAACTACGATCACTCATAAAATCATCCAAGGCCAGCTTCGAAAGAAAAATTGTAAATGACACTAAAGGCAATCACAAGGCCTTCTGTAGTTATGTTAGAAACCTGGGTGGAAACTCCCAAATATGCTCAGAGTTAGTCCAAAATGACAAAAAATACACTGAACCCACAGACATTGCCAACATACTGGCTGACAGGTTCAGTGCAAATTTCTCCCCCCCCCCAAAAGGACAAATATCTATCCCAGCAGAGTGTAGCCTCCCTGACATCTCAGATGCCCAGGTGAGAGCCGCCCTCTCCAAAGCTAAAAATACAGCATCAATGGGACCAGACGGTGTCCCAGGTTGTGTGCTACATGAACTCCAAGAGGAACTAAACCCACACATAAGGCTGCTGTTTAATCTTAGCCTTACTACAGGATACGTACCCAAAGAATGGCATACAGCAACAGTGGTCCCACTCCACAAAGGAGGCACTTCTACGGACCCTGGAAACTACCACCCCATAAGCTTGACAAGCCTGGTCTGCAAAGCTATGGAGAGGATCATTATGGAACTCATAAACAAAGACATTGGGGACCTAGAGACACTGGATCCTACCCAGTTTGGCTTTGTCAAGGGCAGATCCTGCCTTTTGAACCTGGTCGATTTTTTTGAAACAGTCACTAAGGCCATTTATGAGGGTAAGGCAGTTCACACAGCCTACCTTGACTTTGCAAAAGCCTTCGACACAATACCCCACTCGGGCATCATAGACAAGCTCACCAGCTTAAATGTAAACCCATATGTCATAAGATGGGTTGCAAACTGGCTCAAGGACAGAACCCACAAGGTCAGAATTGCTGGAGCCATGTCAGACTCTAAGCCAGTCACAAGCGGTGTCCCACAGGGCTCTGTTCTGGGACCCCTCTTGTTCGGCATTTATTTTTCCGAGGTGCAAGCTAACATAGGAGGTTTGTGGCTGACAAAGTTCACAGACAACTGCAAACTGGGTGCCATAACTGATACACCAGCGGACACAAGCATCCTTCAGAAAGGCCTCATAGAAACGGATAACTGGTACCAGAGCCATGGCCTTAAACTGAACGCCAAAAAATGTATAGTCATACCCTTTGGGAAAAACAAAGTACCCACAAATTACCACATAGGTGGTAATCCATTAAGCATGGAAGAAGTAATCAGGGACCTAGGGACCCAAGTTGACAGTAACCTCTCATTTGACACTCACATTGCCAAAGTGGTTAGGAAGACCTTCGATATTGCCCACCTTATCATGAAAGGATTCACATCTAGATTGAGAGAGGTCATTGTGCCCTTATACTCTTCCCTTATCAGGCCCATAATTGAGTATAATGCCCCATTTGAGATGTACCTTACCCGACACCTGCAGCAGTTAGAAAGACCCCAAAAGTACCTCACCAAGAGGATCAAGGGTCTCAAACATATGTCATATGCTGCCCAGCTGAAGAAACTCCAGCTCTATTCAGTCGCATACCACCTACTCAGAGGCGATCTATGCCTGACGTACAAGGCCATGTCCAATCTGGAATTAATGGGCATGCTCCACCTCAGGAAATCCAAATCCACCAGAGCCATGAGAGCGAGAGATCTGAACCTCAATACAGAAATAAATAGGATGTGCTGGAGGGACAGATTCATAACCCAAAGGCTCCCTACACTCTGGAACAGAATCCCAGTCCATGTTAGGCAGAGCCCCTCACTAACTCTCTTCAAGAGAAATCTTGACGAGTGGATGGGAGATCGTAGATTTACCCCGGGGGTTGTCTCTGTGTCACTACTAGACAGTGGCACAGTAAACTAAACCCTAAATGGGCACAGTATTCTCATTCCAAGGTGTGGCGAAAGCCACACACACTCTGGCTAGGCTTACAAATGCCCTGGGGCAGATAGCCTAGTATGAACCTATTATGAACCTATGAATACTTTCAAAACAAGCTATTTATACTATGAAAAGTTGACATCATTTCCTATTTCCAATCAATTAGTCAACAATTAAAAATTAAAGAGCAAGTAGTTCTTGTTCATTGCACACTCGTTAAACATCATGAACTTTATAAAACTAATCCAATGTCTCTAAAAATATATTTAAAAACATAACTAAACTAAAAGTACATATCAATGTTATTAATATGCATAAATAATGCAAACCTACCATAAACAAAATAAATAACATGAACAGAGAGTCCACCGCCAGCTAACCAAGTAAATGCTCCATAGCTACACTTTCTATAAACAAATGTCAACAATAGTAAAAATGGAGCAAAAGCAGGAAAATCTGATATAACGTTCTATTTTATTCTCCAACAAATAAAACGGATGAGCGCGCTTTCGCTTACAAAGCTTCATCAGATCCATGTTAAATAGCCTTCCCACAGGGCATTTATACCTAAATTCAAAAAGCTTATGACCAATCAGGCTTTCATATCAATTACTGCTTCAAAACAATGTATATTTAGTGACGTCTTTTAAAAACATTTATATATTATAGACAACTTTATTATATAAATCTCCTTACAAAAATAGTAGAAGATACATAAAAATATATATATATATATATATATATAGAT
This sequence comes from Protopterus annectens, assembly GCF_019279795.1. NCBI lineage: Eukaryota > Metazoa > Chordata > Ceratodontiformes > Protopteridae > Protopterus > Protopterus annectens. Next base: position 129,668,539 of record NC_056745.1, on the reverse strand, counting down.
AGATAGATAGATAGATATATAGATATATATATATAAACTAAAACTATAAATAGCTATATATTAAAGATAATATAAACACATACCTACATCTATAAATCTAAACAAATAAAAACTGATACCCTAATATACATGTAATGTAGATAATTAAATTGCTAAATGAATTAGGTGTAATAAATTAAATAAATTTCATGTGAATATTAAACTATGTATATACACAACTCTCTATGCATCCAATAAAAGCATTTCTATATTTTTGAATGATATTTTTAATGATATATATACAGGTTTAAATCCACTATTAGACCTTGCAGGAAATGTAATTTTTGTTGCTTTATAGATAGCACTGCAACCTTTGTACATCCTGTGAGCCAACAGTGCTATAATTTCCATGCTGAGGCCAATTGTAGCACGGAGCATATAGTTTATTTAGCTCACTGTATGACTTGCCCAGCTTTTTATGTGGGCAAGACAGACAGAAGGCTTCGAGACAGGGTTAGAGAGCATGTATATAATATTCATATTAAATCTGATAAGAATACCCTTTCTAAGCATGTTATAGAGACATCTGAACAGCATGTCTTTAAGTTTCTTGTTATACAAGTGAATTCACCCTCAATAAGAAGGGGTGATGTGATCAGTTTTACTGAACAGTGTGAGGCTAAATGGATTGTTAGGTTAAGGGCAGATAAAGAGCCAGGCTTGAATGATAGAGTACCTGTTAGACCTATGCTTGCCCAGCTTTTTATGTGGGCAAGACAGACAGAAGGCTTCGAGACAGGGTTAGAGAGCATGTATATAATATTCATATTAAATCTGATAAGAATACCCTTTCTAAGCATGTTATAGAGACATCTGAACAGCATGTCTTTAAGTTTCTTGTTATACAAGTGAATTCACCCTCAATAAGAAGGGGTGATGTGATCAGTTTTACTGAACAGTGTGAGGCTAAATGGATTGTTAGGTTAAGGGCAGATAAAGAGCCAGGCTTGAATGATAGAGTACCTGTTAGACCTATGCTAAAAGGCAGGCAAATTAGGATTTAGTTTTAATATATAATATGTTATTTATTTTGTTTCTGGTAGGTTTGCATTAAGGGCGGCCACTGTGGTGCAGCGGTCAGCGTTTCCGCCTCACAGCAAGAGGTTCTCCGGTTCGATTCTCGGCTGGGGTGTCTTCTGTGCAGAGTCTGCATGTCCTCCCTGTGGTCGCGTGGGTTTCCTCTGGGTGCTCCAGTTTCCTCCCACATCCCAAAAACATGCAGTAGGTGGATTGGACACTCTAAATTGGCCCTAGGTGTGAGTGTGTGCGTGTATGTGCCTTCTGTGGAAGGTTGGGCGCTGGGCTGGCAACTCGACACCGTAAAACTCCACTGCCAATCATGAGCGGAGAGATGATCCGCTGTGGTGACCCCTAACCGGGAAAAGCCAAAAGAAGAAGAAGATGTTAGGTTTGATTATTTACACATATTAATAACATTGATATGTATTTTTAGTTTAGTTATGTTTTTAAATATATTTTTAGAGACATTGGATTAGTTTTATAAAGTTCATGATGTTTAACAATGAGTGTGCAATTAACAAGAACTGCTTGCTCTTTAATTTTTAATTGTTGACTAATTGATTGGGAATAGGAAATTATGTCAACTTTTCATTGTATAAATAGTTTGTTTTGAAAGTGTTGTTTTATATTGGCTTGAAGAAGCCCAGTCGGGTGAAAGCGCTTGCCATTTTATTAATTTGTTGAATAAATCTACACTTTTTGCATCGTATGAGGATTGCCTTGTATATATGAGACTGCATTCGTTAATCGGTGAAGTGAAAACTGCCTATTCTGTGCTTTGGCTCAGCCTGGAGAAGTGTATACTGCCTGCTGTGCGTTTTGGCTCAGTACGGAGATCAGTCTATGATGATATTGTTCTGTCGCCTTGTACTCCTGTTTTTTTGTATTATTGTTCTCATAACATATTTATAGTTTGTTTGGCATTACTGGCCTGAATAAACCTGTATAGACAATAAAATCATGGGTATTTAGAAGTAATGCAACTGAAATTTTGGCATGTTCTTAAGGGATAGTTTGCATGTATTTCATGTTTCTCTACTACAGGAGGGGAATATTCCAGTTTAGCTGGGCCTTTATTGGAGTTTTAACCAAAAGGAAAAAAAGAGATCCTGCAATAGCAGAGAAAGAGTAAGAAAGCATGGATTTTTTTATCACCTTCCTCGTTTATGTTTCCAAATTATGGAATCAAAGTTATTGAAAGCTGATTTTGCCTCTTCACTGTAGATGCATCTTCAGTCTGTACAGAAACAAATAACTGTGCACATCATTTTATTAGCAGCATTAATGTCTGCTGTTGAAGTCAGCCCAAGGCAGCATCTCATACTAATGAATGTGAATAAAGATGGCAGTTCTATAAATAATGCTAAATTATTTAGCTTTGCGTCCCTAGGTCATGCCAGTGAGTGAACTCATTATATGTACTGACAGTTCCATTTAAAATCTGAAAATATTTTGTAACAAATAACAGAGTGGATACCAAAAGTACATCAGACCCATAGCCAGTAATTACTTCTGTGCAGTGTTATGCCTCCTGCAGGTCACATATATTACTTTTATTGACTGCACAGTTTAGAGATGAGTATTATATTACACTTTTTTGCCTCAGAAGCATTTCACGCCTAATCATTTACAGGTAGTGTCCAAGTAGCATATTATCTTCCATAGTTCATTTGCTCTTTCCTTGGGTCAAGAAACAAGTAATTGCATATATAACTCTTATCACTGGCATTTGCAGCTAGCACCTAGTGAGGCAGTGAAAAATAAAGCAAGACTTTCAGAAAGCAGAACACACTCTATACTGAAGAGCTTCACTGAAGATATGTAAGTGAACATGGTGAATACTGAAAGGAAATCATTCCTGTGGTTTTTGCTCCTATTCTCAAAAAATGCATAATTGTGTGACTTTCAGCTAGTTGTTTAACCCTTCTCTTCTTCCACAGGCCTCTCATTTCTATATGTCGGTCACTTTTTGGCCAATTGTGTCCTAGGGGAAAAACATGACACATAGTAAATGCCCTGAGATATTACATTTCCTTAGATTCCTGTTACAGTTGCATAAAGCTATTATTTTGTACTTGAAACACCTTAATGTTATAGGAAAGAACAGAAAAAAATTCTAATTCTACAACAGCGAACTAGTTTGGTAAAAAAGTGAAGTCAAGTCTTTTGTATTGCTTGTGCTTGTGGTTTGACACGTAAAATCTTATGTTTCTATACAAAAAAATCCCAGTCTGAGCACTTGAAAGAGGTGGCAACCTTAGTCCACATAAAGAAACAGACATTTTTAAATCAACAACGTGCAATTATATATCTGCAACAACTGTGAAGTCAAATGCACGTGCACTAAGGGTGAAGTCAAGTACACCTGCGCTAAATGCGAAGTCAACAAAAATAATTAGTGAACTGAATATGATTACTCCTACACATATCTGGTATGGTAATGCAAGAACTATATGAATTGCGGCATGTGATAGTAAGTTCTGGAAACCTATGAAACATTGTTTGTTTGTTAATTTAACTTTTGAGGCTGCCCACTAAAGTGTGCTAGCCTGTGTAACTGATTTATTACTGTTTCATGCATTTCTGTGTGCTTTCTATCTCAAAAACAAAAAAAAAAACAAAAAAAAATATCCTTGTTTTCCTGCCTCTCCTCGACTAGTTTAGACCAGTATACAGGCTTTGCTGTATTCTGGGCTGTGGTGTAGTTCCTGTGGTGTCCATTGCCTTACTTGGATAGAATGGAGTTTCTTTGCTCACCAGTGGGAGTGGGGATCCTTGAGCAGCCTATCTGTCCCTGAAGGAGTGACCTCAGCACAAGAGCTTGTAGTAATTGGTTGTTTTGGACCATTTCTAGCTCTTTTGAAGTTCCCTGTTTAAAATCCGCGTTTGCACGGCTTTGCGCGGTTGTGCACATAGCGCAGTGCTGGTTAAACAAAGTTAAACTTTTTCTGGGTCCGCCAAGTCTGCTCTTCAAATTTTCCCTTAAGAAAGCTCTACTCTTATAATAACCTAGTCTAATCGCTTTATTATAAGCCTAGCACTTGTTCTCAAAATCTCTCTTCTAAGTAAGCACTTGCTAACTAAAGTAAGCACTACATCCACATACCTTCCCTGTGAGTATCCACTTCCCTTAAAGGCACAGCACTCCCTTATAATATTCTAGCATGTCGAGTGGTAGTTTTCCAGCATCCTCTCCGGTTCAGCTGGTTAATCTGGGAATCTTGAGACAATGCTACAATTGTCTCATGTACACAGATAACCCTCTCCTCCTCCCAACAAACACAAATACATGTGAGAGATGCAACTATATAGCCAAACTGGAGGCTGAACTCTCTCAACTCAGGACTGGCAAGACCAGACAGGAGGAGAAGGTAACCACACACACACACCAAACCCAGTTCCACATAGACCTACCACAACTGCAAACCAAACACATAAAAACACAAAGACATACTTGGAGGCTCTAACAAAAAAACTTACCAAAACAACAGAGGCTCCCAAAGCAGACACCCAAAAATCCACCACCTCAAAACATAACACATGCATCACATACTTCAATAAATCAGTGTGTCAAACAATCACAGCCCTTAAGGCCAAACACCATGCCTGATACACTAGTAATAGGTGACTCTATAGTCAGACACATTGACATTCCGCTTACCAGGCTGAACAAGGAGAGGGTAACGGTGAGCTGCTTATCGGGAGCTAGGATCCGCCACATAACACATGCACTCAGGTCACTCCAAAGCAAGTACAAATATGACTCCGTCATTGTCCATGCCGGCATGAATGACCTGAGACGTACCTCCCTGGACTACATGAAAAGAGACATAGAGGAGCTCTCTGATTATATAGCCCAGGCTGGTATGACCCTGACCCTGAGCAGCATCTTGCCCTCACCAAGAATGATGCCACAATACAAAGACAAGATGACCAGCTTTAATAATTGGCTCAAATACTGGTGTCATTCTAGGGGGATCCAATGTCTGTCTGCTTGGGATGACATGCTGGACAAGCCACGCTGCTTCGCAAGGGACGGCTTGCATCTGTCACCACTGGGCTTCCGGATATTGGCTAAGGCTCTTGCCTCCCCCATAGTGCATTTTTAAGGCAAGGCTCAAAAGACAAACCCACCTCCTTAGAAAACAAAAATGGAAAAAAATTAAGGGTAATGCTGCTCAACGCCAGAAGTCTAAATCTCAAGATGCAGGCTCTCGAAGCACTCCTCAGTATGGAGGACATCGATGTCTGTGCAGTAACTGAAACCTGGTTCAAGGCTCCTGAGAGCACCCCAGCACTACCAGGCTATACCTCGTATCATGCTTTTCAGCCCCAAAACTTGGGCGAAACCAAAAAGGGAGGAGGAGTGTCCATATTCATCAAGGACACCCACACCTCCAGGTTAGTGGCAACACATGAATCATCAGAGACCATCCAGGTGCAACTAACCATATGCAAAACTGCTATACAATTGGTAGCATGTTACAGACCACTCTCCCAATCTCAGGAACCCCATTCAGCCTTCCTGAAGACATTGGAGGATATGAATGTCTCACCAAACACCATCATATAGGGAGACTTCAACTACCCTAACATAGACTGGGTGCATTATTCTAGCCCAAACACCCTAGCCCAAAGGTTCCTGGAATTCATAAATTCAAATGCAATGGAACAGCTAGTCACCTCTCCCACAAGGGGAGATAATATACTAGACCTGATCATCACAAACATGAGGACAAAGTGCTCCACACTGGAAGTATACCCTTCACTAGTGAGGTCTGACTACAAACTAATCACCCTGGATATACATATCCCACCTCCACCCCCAACACAAAAGACTACAGTGAAAAACTTCTCAAAAGCTGACTTTACACTTCTTAAAACTGAGATGGTATCCTTTAAGCCCACTGGGACAGTGGAAACCACATCCCACAATGCAGAATCCTTCACAAATGCTTTCTACGGACATCTCCAAGAATGCATGGATCATGCAATCCCAAATAAAACCAAGACTCTCTCCACCAAGGGCTGGCATCCTGTCTGGTGGACCCCAGCCATAAACAAATTGTATAACAAAAGAAGGAAGCTACTGCACGACAGAGCAAACTCCCATAAAGAGAAGGCATCTCTGATCAGCACTAGTAGAAAGCTACGTTCTCTCATAAAAACATCCAAGGCCAACTTTGAGAGAAAAATCGCTATGGACACTAAAGATAACCACAAGGCCTTCTTCAGCTATGTTAGAAACCTGGGTGGAAACCCTCAGATATGTTCAGAGTTAGTTCACAATGACAAAAAATACACTGAACCCACAGATATTGCCAACATTCTGGCAGACAGGTTCAGTGTAAATTTCTCCCCCCCCCCCCCAAAAGAAGAAATACTTATCCCAACTGACTGTAACCTCCCTGTCATCTCAGATGTCCAGGTGAGAACCGCCCTCAGCAAAGCTAAAAACACAGCATCAATGGTACCTGACGGTATCCCGGGTTGTGTGCTATGTGAACTCCAAGAGGAGCTAAACCCACACATAAAAATGCTATTTAACCATAGCCTTACTACAGGATATGTACCTGAAAACTGGCGTACAGCAACAGTAGTCCCACTCCACAAAGGAGGCACCTCTACTGACCCTGGTAACTACCGCCCCATAAGCTTAACCAGCCTGGTCTGCAAAGCTATAGAAAGAATCATTATGGAACTAATAAACAGAGACATTGGAGACTTACAGACACTTGATCCCACCCAGTTCGGCTTTGTAAAAGGCAGATCCTGCCTTTTAAACCTGGTTGACTTTTTCGAAACAGTCACTAGAGCCATTGACAAGGGCAAAGCAGTCCATATGGTCTACCTGGACTTGGCTAAAGCTTTCGACACAATACCCCACTCTGGCATCATAGACAAGCTCAACAGCTTAAATGTAAATCCATATGTCACAAGATGGGTGGTAAACTGGCTAAAGGACAGAACCCATAAAGTCAAAATCGCTGGAGCCATGTCAGACTCAAAGCCAGTGACAAGTGCTGTCCCACATGGCTCTGTCCTGGGACCCCCATTGTTCGGCATTTATTTTTAAGATGTGAAAGCAAACATGGGAGGGTTGTGGCTGACAAAGTTCGCAGATGACTGCAAACTAGGCGCCATAGTCGATACACCAGCTGACACATACATCCTACAGAAAGGCCTCACTGAAACGGACAACAGGTGCCGGAGTCATGGCCTTAAACTAAATTTCAAAAAATGTATAGTCATCCCCTTTGGGAAAAACAAAGCGCCCACAAATTATCACATAGGCGGTAACCCACTGAGTACAGAAAAAGTAATCAGAAACCTGGGGACCCAAGTCGATAGTGACCTCTCATTTGACACCCACGTTGCCAAAGTGGTTAGAAAGACTTTCTACCTTGCCCACCTTATCATGAAGGGATTCACATCCAGATCGTAGAGGTCATTGTGCCCCTGTACTCCTCCCTTATCAGGCCCATGACTGAGTACAATGCCCCATTTGGTATGTACCTCACCCGGCACTTGCAACAGCTAGAGAGACCCCAAAAGTACCTCACCAAGAGGATCAAGGCCTCAAACATATGTCATATGCTGCCAGACTAAAGAAACTCCAGCTCTATTCAGTAGCATACCGCCTACTCAGAGGTGATCTGTGCCTGACGTACAAGGCCATGTCCAACCAGGAATTGATGGACATGCTCCACCTCAAAAAATCCAAATCCATCAGAACAACGAGAGCTAAAGATTTGAACCTCAGCACAAATATGAATAGGACATGCTGGAGGGACAGATTCATAACTCAGAGGCTTCCCATACTCTGGAACGGAATCCCAATTTATGTTAGGCAGAGCCCCTCACTGACTCTCTTCAAGAGAAATCTTGACGAGTGGATGGGAGATCGTAGGTTTACCCCAGGGGTCATCTCTGTGTCACTACTAGACAGAGGCACAGTAAACTAATTCTATTATGTAAGGGGGTCTTCACTGTGTCACTACTAGACAGAGGCACAGTATTCTAAATCTATTCTGTTCACTTTTGTACCATTACATGGGGTGGCGAAAGCCACATCACTATGGCTAGGCTTATAAATGCCCCAGTGCAGATAGCCTAGTACCAAACTGTGAAACTATGAAACTACATAATGCAAAGCCTTACACTAGTCAGCTATCCCAACATGTACCCCTGTGATCCATTTATGCCTTACACTAGTCAGCTATCCCATCATATACCCTTATGATCCATTTCTCTGCTGGTGGTTTCTGTTGTAGTTCAGACCCTTTCAAAAGCAACAAATATACCTCACCACAGAAGTCTTACAGCTTGGTGTTTCCAGTTTACAAGCATGAAAAACTGTCTAGCAGTGTAATACAAATGGTTAATATTAAGATATACTACTGACCTGCATGCAGTATTCCAGGGTTTGAGTCACTCAGTCTCTATTTGCATACTGTGTAACTCTGTGCAAGCCACTTACCAGACCATTGTTCGCAAGTTACTCCTGGAAGGGGGCACTTCTGCCTGATGGGTCTCATTCAGTTAATGAAAAGGGTGAGGACCTCTGCACTGTACAATTATACCAACTTTAATATGTCATTATATACTTCTTTGAGGAGGTGCCATAGGAAACAGTTCACCATTTGCATTTCGATGACCTCCAGGTAGGACTGGAGGTGTTACCATCCATCCATCCATTCTTCCACAACCTCTTTTTTCCATTTTTGCATATGTGGTTGAGGTGTTCACTTCAGCAATGACAATCATCTCGTACTAATGTTCACACCACCCTGCAGAGGTTGTTCTTCAATACCACACACAGGCACACACACTCACACCTACAGCCAGTTCAGAGGGTCCTGTCTACCTATTGCATGACTTTGCAATATAGAAGGAAACAGAAGCAAACAGAGAACACCTACAGGAACACAGGGAGGACATGCTGACTCTGCACAGAAGGCACCCCAGACAAGAATCGAGCTAGAGAATGTCTTGCTGTGAGGCGACAACACTACCCATGTGTCAGATCTGAAATTAAAACTTTTCAGCACTGCTCAAATGTAACCTATAAACAGCCTTAACAAAGGCAACTTACATCTCCTTGTGTTACTGTACACATCTTCTGCTACACACCTAGACGATGCAAAGCACAAGCAGTAACATCAAATGGAATATGCACTGATTTACAGTTATAGTATGTGTACCCTGGATGATAAAAGGCACTACATTAATGGCCTAATGCTTCATTCTCAACAAGATATATATCATAAAGTCAAATTAAAATCTCTGAGGAAACATTATACCTAATGGCATTGTACTGTTATGTATCTGTGGGCATAACATTCATGTTATGTTGATATGTTGTGAGGGATTGTGAAGTTGCAGTTTATTTAAACAATAATGTTTTTCTCCATTTTTCATAACAGAAGTAAAAAGATCCTCCTACTTTCCTCAGTTTTGGAGACTTTTTTCAAAATTACTTCACTATTTAAAGAGTCATAGCCAGTAAGTTATATATCAGGACAGATGCAAATCATTGTGTTATGCAGGCCTTTTGATCTTGTGACACACCATAGCATGCTGTACACTTGCACATAGTGAAAAGTACTCACTGCAGTGTTTTCGGGAGAGAGGTTCTGTTAACACACTGTGATGCAAAGTATTGAATACAGTTTCACCCTGAGGTCCTGAACCCTATGTCACCACAGCCTGTCAGTAACATATGCATTCTAATCAGATGGGGCTTGGATCCATTTGCAACACTATTTACAAGGTACTTACTGGGCACATAATATTTAGTGTAATTTCAAGAGAACCTTGGGTGAAGATATAAATGTATCAGAAAAAATAAGGACATTGTTAATTTCAAAAGATTATTATCTGAACCTAGAATGCCGCTGTGGTGGTGCTGCAGTAGCATTGTCGCCTCACAGTAAGACGCTGTCCGGTTCGATTCTCAGCTAGAGCGTCTTTTGCGTGGAGACATGCGTGAATGGGCGCACCTTCATTGAAGGTTGTGCGTCAGGGCTGGTAACTCGGCACGTAAAAATCAACTACCAATCATTAGCGGACCGGAGTTCCACTGTGGTGACCCCTAACTGGGAAAAGCCGAAAGAAACAAACAATTATCTGAGCCTAGAATATACTGTATGCTAGCAGAGCATTTATGTCTGGGAACCATATATTTGTACTCTTCTGACAGATAGTGTATGGGTTTTCAAAATAATGTCACAGGAATTCCAGATAAAACAACAACTGCTCCAGTAAAACAAAACATAGCAAAAAAAAAAAGAAAGAAATTTAAATTTCAAAATGTTAAAGGGCAAGACCTGAGATGGCTGTACTATAATCTGGTATGTTTCCAGATTTGTATTTTATATCACTTTCAAAATATGTATGGAAAGTAGGTTAATGTAAATATTTATTTCCCTGCATAAATAAAGTGATTATATAGAACCCTTGACCTTACATAACTGCAGGTCCAGAATATCAAGTGACATTATTACACAATTTCTGACTTTCTCTGTAATCATTGGTTTCAGTATTGTCCTGGGGATTCTGTAGTAACAAAAAGGTCATTTTTCAGATTTTTAGAGGGAAATCAACAGATATATTGTTTTATTAGTTCCATTAGTAAGGAAGGCTGTTGCCCTCCCAAACTACCAAAAGCTAAAACTGTTTTGTTGTTGTTGTTGTTAACATCGAGGAAAGAAAGTGTTTGTGCTAAATGAAATTAACCTAGCAGAAACTTTGCAGTGTGGAGTGTGCGAAGTTCACTCCTTGAAATATGTTATGCACCTAGTTCACTAATAAAAATAGAACTTTAAAATATGCACTACAAAATAATAAAATAGTAAATAGACCACAGTGGATTTAAAAAATGAAATATCCTTAATGAAACACACAAACAAGTGATCCTAGTTGAGCATTGTAACAAAGGGAAGTACTGCCAGCCCAGCTATCTGGAATTTTATAAATAATTCTTCATCATTTGTGAAAGTTGATATGATTTATACAGAAGTGTGTGTAAAGTACTGAGCTAAAAATGTAACCACAGCATGCCCTATTGGAATAGAACAGGAATGTACCTGCACTATTGTGACTGTTTAGATGTATATGTTTAATGGAAACTGGAACACAGGAGGTTAACTTGAAAAACGTTCAGAGAAAATAGTTGAAATTAAATTGTTTCATAACCAAGTAATAAAAGAGATGTTATCTCTCAGTTTCAGTTCAGTAGCAGGCACAATGTCTAGAACTAGAAGTGTTTTCTATATTGTCTTGAAAGAGAAGTAATTACTAGGTTTAAGATGTAGAAGTGTTTTATTGTTTTATGACTTCATGGATCTGCAAACATCTGAGAGATATGTATTTTTTTCACAGGGAAATGCTAAAATTCTGTTAGTTTCTGACAAAGGGGTTTAGCTTGGGAACTAAAGTCAGGTGACAAAGAGTGATGCCATCCAAGCTAACCCAGCAATAATATTAGATATTATGAACTCTCCCAGAGAGAGAAACAGTGCATTTTGTATATTGTCTTTGATCTGGAAACATCCACTCACCACCTTCTGCATTTGCCTTGCTGTAAGTTTTAGAACATAGTAACTATTTTTAGATTCAGATAGGAATATAGTAAAGTATAGCTTAGATGTTCTCCTTATTTATTTGCAACTATCCTGTAATGTTGTTTTACATATTTCCTGTGATTTTGAACTCTGATGTAACTGATTACTTTCTAAGTATTGTCATGTTCTTTTATCATTTATTTTTAAATATATTTAAACCTTTCAGTTGGTGACTGGTCTGTCTAGAGATTTTTAAGCTCTTAGCATACTTGCATATTTATTTAGTGACACTGTACAGGCCACTCCTAATAACCTGGCTTGGTCAAACTACCATTTGGATTAACAGTAACATTACACAGTAGGATTAGGCACCCTTTGTAAAGGGCCTTAACAAGGGGTTCTTATAGTCTGGACAGAAGGGGGCATAGGGTACTAAACCTGTGCCAACCTTTCCCAGGTGTGTGTGTGTGTGTGTGTATGTGTGTGTGTGTATGCGTGTGTGTGTGTGTGTAAGTAAAACAAATCTCCAGGAGTGTGTGCATCAGTTACTTAGCAGGGACATGAAGCACTGGTTGGACAGACAGAGTGTTGGAGGACTTGGCTTGGAACCCTGGGTAAAGACTCAACTCTATAGCTGTGCCAGTGGGGAGTCTTATTGGGAATCTGGAGAAAGAGGGAGAAACCAGCCCCAAACTGATTGTGATCTCTGTGAGCTCTTAATGGAAATTGCACTTTACTGTGTGTGTACTTATCATCCTCCCGGTGTGTAAGTTCCCCACTGTTGCCAGTGGTGAGGATTGAGGCTCCAAGATTACTGGGCTAGTGCAGGGACGTCACAAGTATAATGAAAAACATTAAAGACATTCATTATTTATATATAATCAGGCTATTTGGAGCAAGGGAGTGGTTAAAGAGGGTGGTTCTGTTAAGAGCAATAAAATCATTAAACTCATTCCTTTAACCAAGTCCCCCTTCCCCCTTAACGCCATAGTGTAAACTGAGACTGTTCTACCTTAGAACTGAAACTAAAAAGCTAGAGACAAATTAAAATATATAATGTAAGAACAACGTATTACAGCTAACTTCCTAATCCAAACTTTATTAATTAGGAAAGCAACTCACTAAGAAAATGACTAATTAACTAACAAAAAGATCTTCCACTTGACATATATTAGAATAAATATTAGTAACTTATAAACTGAAACACTTTTAACAAAGATCACTTTCATACCAAATAAATACAACTAGGTGCATAACATATTTCAAGGAGTAAAATTCATACTGTCCACATTGTGAAATTGCTGTTTGGTTTGTTTTTGACCCAGTATAGGTTGCATACTGGGTTTTCAGAGACTTCGAGGTATACCACAAATTTTTCTTTTTGCTAAATGAAATTAACCAATAACTCACCAAAATATCTCAGAATGTAAAAGAAATTAAAAAAAAAAATCTCCCAGAATGTTTCAGTGCCAACAGTGGTCAAATTATGTTATCACCATGACATTTGAAGAGCACACAAATGCATTAGTTATGGGTGCTACCTTAACACCAACAACAGTACCCACAAATGTGCGAGTGTCATAAATAAGGCTTGTCAGCTGTTCTTTTCATGATTACTTTTCACTAACAGCAAGCTGAGAAGGGCTTAGACACAGAATGTGTTTAAAATGCTGACCCAACAGTGATATGCAGTCCCTGTCCCACACAAGGCAAGCAGGCAACTTCCTCAAGTCACTGGTTCTGTTACACCACATTTCTTAATAGTCACTGAGAAATTCAGTGCTTTGCTCATTGCAGATTGTAAACCTAAATGGAGCAGTGTTACTTATGTGTATTTCTCATATGACAATGATATCCATTTTAAACTGTGTTATGCTAAGCCAGAGCCCTAATGCCTTTAAATATAAACATTTGACATATTTGCTACCAGTCAGACCATGGAATACCTATAGAGACTGTTTACTCAGACACAATTTAACATGAAAAGTAAAGCAGTGAAAATTAAAATTAAAAGTGTATATAGTGTCTTGACTACATGGCTAACTGCTGACAAATGCCTGCATTAGCTGAAACCCTTTTTTTTCTTCCTCAAATTAACTTTCTTTGTAGAATTTGGTCTTTCATAGGAAATGCTGACAATGAAGCTTCCATTTTGTTAACAGTAGCAGCACTCCATTCTGATCTGCTCAGTTATCTCAGTGTCATACCCATGTAGAGCTATGGATATTGATGGGTGCTGAACATTAATTACAAGAAGGTAAATGTTACAAACCTTCTGATAATAATGTCAAAGATGTTTAGAAAAAGCATCAAACCTGAGGAAGAAAAAGCCTTATATTAACTCCCTTCTATTAGATACCATTATATTACCTGCATATTTCTGCCATGCTAACACTGCAGGGCAATTAGTTCTCAACAGTTATAAAGATCTTCTTCCAGCCAGAGAACAAAATCTGTCCAAAACACCCCATATAAATCTTAATGAGCTTCCTTAATCACTCCACAACAAACTTCCCTTACCATCTACATACTGAGCATATTACAATCCCTAGTAATTCATATCACCATGGAAAAATGCCATCCTCTTACCTATTATTCACAATGCAGCAGGGATGAAATATAAGCAGCTGAAAAAAGAGAAACACCATAATACTGAAATCATAATTATGAAATGTGGAGCATGAGTTAGTCAAATTTTCACAAGGTGGGTAATGGAAACAAACTATGCGACAAAGAAAGCCCTCTCCTTGATTAGGGCATTTATTCTCCACAATCAGAATGTATCATTGTTTTGTAAAATCCTATAGCTGGGGATATTTGGTCACCCAAACCAACTTAAGCTATGATGTAATACAATGGCCTAATAATATAGTCTCTCACAAATCTCAGCAATTTACCTTTGTATTACTAGTGAATGCATCTCTATAAATCAAGAAAAAATAAAGCAGATTTGATGCTGCAATACTAAACAAGTTATATAATATAATATATGCTTATGCATCTTATGCGCAGGTCCCACAACAGAGGCTGCTGGAAGAGGCATTCATCCCCATGGGGGTTGCAGGGATGATATTCCTATCCCATCGGAGGGAGGGGCCTCTCATGCATCAAAAGATACAGTAAGAATACAGCTGTTATATCCAGTACTGAGCATCTTTCCTGATGGGTCTTCAGCTGGACTGAGTACCAAGCTGTTATCATTGGAATTGAAAGAGCCCGAAGATTATGCAAGTATAGCTATAACTGAGTCTTGGTGTATTGACTTCTAGAAAGTAGCATAACTCTCAGTGCTGATGTCAGGATAGCAATACTAGGTGATGGTGTTTATCAGGCAACAAGTGACTGCGAACAGATGTCTGCAATGGAGACATTCTTTCCAGACATTTCACTTCTGGCATAAATTTTGGCTGCAGCATTTGCCAATGGGAGATTAGTCACCTGATCGTAAAAGATAATATGTTTGACAGTGCACTTGAAAGTATCTGGTTGGTAACCACTAAGCCTTCTCTTCCTGGTTTAAAGAAGCAAACAGGTTCTTCCTGGAAGATTTACCAGGGGTTGGTTCAAGTAACACCTGGAACATCACTGCAGATCCAGGGTGAGGGAGACCCACTCTTTACTGGTTTCTGCCACTACATAGAAAGCCAAGAGGTTAATGGGCTGGTTCTGGAGCAACTCCAAAACCACATTTGAAAGAAACTGTGGATTTCTTCTGAGATCCACATTTTCTTTGGAAAAGATAAGATGTATGTATTCCCTACTGATAAGGGCCTGAAAATCTGCAATATTACTCACAAGAGCTGAATATCTGGAAACTGTTTCCCAAGACATAAAATTAAATTCTGCCAAGCTAGCAAACTGAAAATATGGTTCAGCAAACCTATCAACCATGAAATTCAAATTCCATGGAGGGGATGAGCTCTTCAAGGGAGGATAGAGACAGAGAACTCCTTTAATTATCTGCACGACCAAGCAGTTCTGGGCCATAGTCCTGCCCTTGTAAGATTATTATGCATAGATATAGCTGTCATGTGCACCATAACTGTGAAATGACCAAGGCATGAGTCATGTGTTTCTGAAATAGCTCAAGATCACCTACAAACAGACCAGACAAGGTGGTATGGAGTATCATCCCACCCAAACAGCGAATGGCATCCACTAGTAAGTATGAGCGTGCTCAACGATTAGCTTCCTAGCAGCATTACTCTCCGTATAGACCCAAGGTGGCATGTCTGAGGCTAAGGGGATCTACATCAGTAGTCAAGCTTTGAAATGGAGCTGCTAAATATCCCAAACACCTTGACTTGGACTGAGAGAATTTTTTGCATCTCCATGAACTTTCAAGTCTGAAACCACATCTTCCTCTACCACCAATGGTCAACAAGAACAAGATCTGGTCTTTCTTTACAAAATTTTGCAATGAAGTGTGGGCTCAGCAGGAATGGAGGTGTGTGTAATGGAGCCTCCTGTACCAAAGCCGAGAGAGACATAAAATGCATCAAATGCTACCGCCCTTTGCCCTGCTGATTTCAAAGAGCAGGTATAGAGGACAGCATCATCATCATCAACCCCCTTTTTCCTACATGGGGTCAGGGTGTCATGTTAACTGTCCTTATCCCTCTTAATTCAGTGCCACATTCCTGCCTTTGTCGACACTCATGCCTGACAGACGCAGATGTTCGCGCACATAATACATCCATCTCTTTGCTGGATGTCCCTGTTTCCTCTTACCTTCTTCCTGTCTGTCCCAAATCTTCTTCACCAGATTGTCTTCTGCTTTTCTGCACGTGACCGAACCACCATAATCGGTTATCTAACAGTGTAGTACCTTACGGGCGGTTCTGCACAGGTTAAGGCGTGTCCACAGTGATTGGTAGGTCATCGTACATCTGAGTGACAGATGTTAGAAAAACACCCTTTATTCAGCTGTTCCACTGCTGTGTTATTTACATTAATAACCGCTAATTTTACACTCTGCTAATGTTATATAACAAGCATGTTAATTGACTATACATGACATCGTTCCACTGCCATGTTATTTGCATTAATAACCACTAATTTCAATTTTACACTCTTCTAACGTTTTTAAACAATTTATTTATTTTATTTATTTTTTATTTATTTATTTAAATTTGTTGACCGGGAGTGTCCGACTGGACGTAGGTCCATTTTCAGCGGAGGCCCAGGGAGAAAAGCTCCACAATTAAAATAAACAGACAGTATTTACAATGGATTATATAGTGATTAACAATTTACATAGCAATTACAACATATTTACAGACGAAGAACATAGTACATCAGCAGACAACTAGAATCTTTATCTGTGAAGTGCATACCAGACATTAACAAATGTTACAAGAAGAAGAAGTTCGTGCTGTATAAGTACTGGCTTATGAGCATCTGAGCTTGCTATAATCAAGGTAGTTAGTGGAGTGGAATGAAAGGTAGTGGTTGAATGCAGTGGATGATATTAGAGTGGGAGTTGCAAGGGCATAGCCAATATGTTTTTAGTTGCGCTTTTAGTAAAGTTTTGAAGTGGGTGCATGATGGTATGGAAGTAATTGTGGGTGGGAGTGAGTTCCATAATTTGGCTATGGCGCAAGAGAATAGTGCTTCACCAGCAGAGTTATTGGCTTTAGTGATCTGCAAGTGACTTTTGCTGCTGGATCTTAGTGGTCTGGTGGTGCGATAGGGTTGGAGTAGATTCTGGAGGGATGGGACATTTAGTGGATGGTTTACTAGTTTCTGGGCGAGTGAGAGTTGATACCACTGAAGGAGGTGAGGGAGTTCAAGCCAGCCCAGTTCAGCAAGTGAGAGACAGTGGTGACTACGGTAGGATGCCCCTGTGGCGAATTTGGCGATTTTGTTGTAGCAGGTCTCTAGCTTGTTTAGATCACATTGCCTTAGGTTGGTATATATTGGAGGGGCATAAAGTAGGGTGGAGATAAGGTGGGAATTTGCTGTTGAAATCGTTGCTGCTTTGGTGAGAAATTGCTTATTTCTGTATAACGCTCCTAGTTTTTGTGGACTTTTTTTATAGTCATGGATATGTGAATGTCAAATTTTAGTTTATTGTCTATTTCCACTCCTAGCAATTTGGTGTGTTCAGTTGGGTATATAGTGGTGTTGTCTTTTGCCGTGATGTTAAAGTGAGAGTTGTTTGAGTATGTTTGGTGGGTTGGAAGATGAGTAGTTTAGTTTTGTTTGGGTTGAGTATTAATTGGGCATCGGATAACCATGTTTCAACAGAAGAAAAGGCTTCCTGTGTGACTTTTTGCAGTTTTGGTAGGGACTGGGCTGAGCAGATGATGGTCGAGTCATCTGCGTATTGTATGAGTGTGCCATGTTTGATGGCAGGGCTAGATTATTGGTGTAAACAGAGAAGAGTAGGGGTCCAAGGATGGATCCTTGGGGAACCCCTATGGAGACAGGTAGTTGGGGAGATATGTCATTCTGCTATACAACGGATTGTTGGCGGTCAGACAGGTAACTCTGAAACCAGTTGGTGACCGATTGTGAGAAGGATAGGTTATTGAGGACAGAGATAAGTTGTTTGAGTGGGACCATGTCAAATGCTTTAGATAGGTCTAGGAAAGTAGCAGAGGAGAGATAGCCATTGTTTTTATGCTGAAGGATAGTGTTAGTAAAGGAGAGTAAGGCAGTGCTGGTGCTATGGTTTGGTCGGAAACCATGCTGAGCACTGGAAAGGAGGTTGTTAGTAAGGAGGTAGTCTGAGACCTGAGAGTGTATGCATCTCTCTAGTATTTTGGAGAGTGGAGAGAGAATAGCTATGGGGCAGTAATTGGTTAGTTCTGTGGAGGGTCCGCCTTTGTGGAGGGGAATTATATGTGATACTTTCCACAGTGTGGGAACGTAACTTTCTGACAGAGATCGGTTAATCAAGATGGATACTGGGTAGGCCAGAGCATCAGCTGCGATTTGTAGGTATTCACTTGGGAGGTTGTCTGCTGCTAATTTGGTGGGTTTAAGTTTAGTTAAGAGTTTTTTATGTTGGAGGTAGGTACAGGAGAAAAAGCGAAGGCAGTGGGGAGATTACTAGTTGAAGGTGTGGGTTGGAGGGGACGGGGGTTGTGTTGTTTAGCTAGTGATAGTATGGTCTGGGTGAAGTGTGTGTTGAATGAGGTAGCAATATTTTCTGAGGAGTGAGGGATGTTAGGAGGAAGGGTACTGACTTTACCTGGGTGGAGGATGGTGTTTATGGAGGACCAGAATTGTTTGGGGCTGTGTTGTGAGGAGTCTAGGGCAGACTGGTAGTATTGGGATTTGTCCTGTTTTATTAGCTTTTTGACTCTATTGCGTAGTTCTAGGAATTTCTGTCTAGATGAGGGGGTTTTTGTTTTGTGCCAGTGCTCCCAGGCTTTATCCCTGTTTTTCATTTCTGACTTAGTGGTTTTCTCTAGCCATGGGGAGGGTTGTGCTTTGGTTCTGGAGAATCTTATGGGGGTATGGTAATTAAGGATGTTCAGGAAGGTAGTATTAAAAAATTCAACTGCATCATCTAGACTGAGGTACTTTAGAGGATGCCAGTTACATTCTTTGAGGGATGAGATGAATGTGAGTGGGTTAAAGTTTAGTTTTTTACGTATTTGACGGTAGATGACAAAGTATTTTTTGAGTAGGAATGTTAGGGAGTGATCACTGAGGCTATCTGATAAGCAGCCTGTTATATATGACTGGGGGCTCTTACTGACTAGTATCCAATCCAGGGTAGTGTGCTTGGTGGAGATTTTATTTATCCTAGTTGGTGACTGGACTAGTTGAGTGAAGCCATGAAGGTGTACATGATGGGTTGGATTGTTGCCAGAATAGGATTGCCAGTCAATATTGAAATCACCTAAGATGATAGTTTATTGGGGGAGATGGTGGGTAAACCAGCTGAGGAGGTTTTCTAGGGGAAGGATGTTTTGGCCAGGTGGGAAGTAGCATCCAATTATGTTGATGGTTTTGTTTTGGTTAATTTTGAGGTTGGTATATATTATTTCTTCATTGCCTATTTGTGGAGCTGATGATTTTAAGATCTGGATGTTTAGATGCTGTTTAAATATTATAGCTACACCACCTCCTTTTTTGTTTAGCCGGTCTACTCTTAGTAAGCCGTAACCTGTAGGGAGTATTTGCTCACTGGTAATGTGAGGTTTTAGCCAGGTTTCTGTCAGGATGACTATATCTGGGGAGTGCAAGTCTATGGTGGCATGGAGTTCATCGGCTTTGTTGGATATACTTCTAATATTTAGGCATAGTAGAAGGAAGTCACTTGGCTTTCTACTGGCTGTAATATGGGAGAAGTTGTGGTTTCTAGTCTGATTATGAAGATTGGGGTTGGAGATGGTAGGGCCAGGGTTGGGATGGATGTCTCCACTTAGGGCTAGTTTTGATAAGCATGAGATTATTAGTTTTCTCAGTTTTTGAATATGTTTGTTTATAAGGGAAACTTTATGATTGTGTTCTGTGGGTAATAGGTATGGTGGGAGGGTTACTATGTTAAGTTGTAGGGATGCTTTATGTTTGAGTAATATAGTTGGTAGAATATGTGGGGGTGCATAGGGATGGTTCTTGAGCTGGTGGGAGGGGAGCTGAGTGTGAGTGTGACATGAGTGGTGGTGTGAGTAGTAGTACAGTGGCAGTGGTTGAGTGGGGGAATGATGGAGCTTTGGTGGGATGTAAGATATGCAAGGAGAGTGCATGCAGTGAGCATAGGAAAGGTATGCTTGTACATGTTAGTTGAGGAGGCATGATAGTAGTGGGAAGATGGAGGAGGTAGTGTTGGGTTAGTGCTGTGGTTGGCTGTTAGAAAGATGGGAGGGGTTTGAGTGCAATAAAGGTGGGACCACCGGGGGCGGGATGGAATAGGGGGGGGCAGGGTGGGGAGCGAAGCGGGTAGAGACCCTGTTAGTTGCTCGTATGAGGGTCTGGAAACAATCACAAAGCAAAGACAAGTATGTGTTAAGAAATGATCACAATTGACCAAGGACTGCTCTGAAACTGTAAGTCATTTCTTAATTTCTCAGGTGGAAAAACAGAATAACCTTGTATAAGTAGGTTACTGTGGTCATAGTTGAATAATAGTAGTATAAACAAGCATGTTACTTGACTATATTGACTCTATGTTAAACTACTAGTAATAATAGAAATTCCACTGCCCCGTTATTTACATGAATTACCGCTAGTTTTACACTCTCCTAACATTAATAATAATGAAATCAGGTTATCATTGAAATCAACATAGTAATAGTAACAACCATTTAATGCACAGCTACGTGCCACAAAAGAAGTTGTAACTATTGCTTTAACACATTGTTGCCACCTATATATGTCATGCTTTTAACACTATTTTATGTCTATTTCATTAAATAAATGTGGTTGTGGCATTGCTTTCATGTTGCAGCATTTGGAGTAATTCCGTCTGTGGCATTGACTTTCATGTTGCAGCATTTAGAGTAATTCCGTCTGTGGATGCAAGAAGAGAAATGTAATTGAAAGTGAAGTAAAGTGAACTTTTCATACCGGATCTGACAGTGTTTGAGTATAATATTTTAAATATATGTCATGCTTTTTACGGTGGTTTATGTATACTTCATTAAATAAACATTGAATTTCATTCCGGTGTTTGTATGAAACTGACAGCTACATTTCATTCCGGTGATAGTTACATGACAGCTAATTACTATTAATGTAGCTTCGTAAGTCGTGGGCGTGTTAGGGGCGGGGTTTGCTACTGCTCATCCTGCGAGGTACTACACGTTAGATTACCCCATAATCTGCTCTCTTTGATCTTTTCTGTAATTGGAGCTACTTTGGCTTCTGCTCTTATATCCTCATTTCTTCATCTGTCCTACAGTGTGCATCCTGTGTACATCTCAGACACTTTATTTACATCACCTCTAGCTGCTCTGCCTTTACTGCCCAGGTTTCTGTACCACACAGTAGTACTAGTCACACCACCATTTTATACACCTTAGTTTTCGGTTTATTTGTCGTTCTTCTGTCATACACTACCCCTGACAATCTATGCCAGTTGGCAGCATCTCCTCTGATTCTAGCTGTGACCTCTTCATTTAGACTTCCCTTCTCCTCATCCACCCCTCCCAGATACTTGAAGCTGTTAACTTGTTCCACTATCTTCCCTTCTATCTCAGTTCTCAGCTTCTTCTGATTTCCCCAATTTGCTGCCATTACCACTATCTTATCTGTACTTAGTTTCATCCCATGTGCCTTCAGTTTTGCATTCCATTTCCCTATCCTTTGCTGAAGTTCTTTATTTGTTTTCTTTATTTAACATTTGTTGACCAGGAAAGTCCAACTAGGACAAAGCCTATTTTCAGCAGAGACCTGGGGAGGAATGCTTCAGGTGCATATCTTTGGAATATTGAAGGAAACCGGAGTACCTGGAGGAAACCCACATGAATGTAGGGAAGAGATGCAGACTCCACACAGAAGGCACCCCAACTGAAATGCGAACCAGATAACCTCTTATTGTGAGGCGACAACATTAACCACTGTACCACTGCTCAGAGTCTGCCTGTAATGCCACATTGTCCGCGTACAGCAACTCTGTTGATCTGTCCCCTCTGAACTATTTGCTAATGTCCATCAGCAGTATGAACAGCAGTGAGCTCAGAGCTGAACCCTGATGTACACCTTCTCTCACTGGGAACCCCTCTGTGAGACCGAACAATGTTCGTACTTGAGTCATTGGGTCCTTGCACATAGCCTGCACTAATTCTACCAATGTTTCTGGGATTTCAAACTACCGTAGGACTGCCTAAATCAGCTTTCTTGGGACCTTGTCATATGCTTTCTCCAAATCCAGGAATGCCCAGCTGAACTCTTTCCTCATCTCTACCTTTTTCTCAACTATCTATTTCACTGCAAACATTGGGTCAGTTGTGCTGCATCCTGGTCTGAATCCAAACTACTCATCTTCCATCTTACTTTCTACTACTCTGCTTATCCATTTATCAATCACCCTCTCCAGAACGTTCATGCAATATGGCAGGAGTTTGATACCTCTGTACTACCCACAGTTGTGGATGTCCTCTTTGTTCTTGTATACCCACATGAGTATACTTATTCTCCAGTCATCTGGGATATGATTTTCTCTCCACACGACTATGAGTACTCTCAGGAGCCATTTCACCCAGCATCTTTATCAGTTCCCTATTATATGAACGAACACTTAAAATGTCAAGTATGACATGCTTGACAGCTTTTAAGCAAACGTTCATTTAAGCAAAACCAGAGAATGTCAAAACAAGGAGTTTTGAAAAGTTGCAGTTGGCCAGCCATGAGGAAGCCAGCAGCTGACGTCAGAATGTTCACGGTCTCGCCTTTCTTACAGTCCTCCACTGTGGTGCGGTCTTGAAGTTCACCCTGTGAAATGTTATGACAGTCCTCCACTGTGGTGCAATCTCGGAGTTGGTATATTTAAGCAGGGGGGGTGTGGGGAGCACAGCCCCACCACATTGGGGAGTGTGGGGGATGAAGCTCCCCTCTTTATTTTGTTTGTTGATTTGTTTGGGGTTTTTTTTGTTTTTTTGGGGAGGTTGCAATGGTGTACAGTACATTGCAGCCGTCAGACATTGGCTTCCTGACAACTGGCCAACTATAACTTTCCAAAATCCTTGTTTCAATATTCTGGGGTTTCGATTAAATGAACCTTTACTTAAAAGCTGTCAAGCATGTCGTACTCAACATTTTAAGTATTCATTCATTTAATATAGATCCATTATTATATCTGCTGTGACCTCATCTGAGCCTGCTGCTTTCCCCGACTTCATTTTCCCTAGTGCTATTCTTACTACTTCTAGGGTGGGCTCGTCTTCTTCTCTCATTGTAGGCTGTGTCTGGGACAGTACAGCTTCTGTGGGGTTTTCTTCATTTAGAAGCTACTGGAAGTACTCCTTCCACCTGCCTTTGATGTCCTATGGGCTGGTGAGTAGGTTGTTACTAGCATCCCTTATGAAGGGGTGCCTGGATATCTTCTTTATCTTTCTGTCTTTGCCTTGCAACCTGATATACTTTCTTTGTGCCACCTACTGAGTCACTCTCCAGAAGCTGGTAGAGCACCTCCAATGCCCTTCTCTTTGCTATAGAAAACTCCTTTCTTAGCTCCTTTGTTAGACAAATAGTATTCCTTCCTAGCCTGGTTTGTCTTTTCTATCTCCCAGTTTTTCATGCACGCCGTTCTCTTTTGATGACTTCCTGGACTTCTGCATTCCAACACCAGCTTTCCTGATGTACCTTATTTCTATACCTGGCTCTACCACATATCTGTTCTTTAGTCCTCACACATGCTGTTTTTATGCACTGCCGTTTTTCTTCAACTCCACCTATTTCCTCCTCCTCTTCTTGGGATGCTAAATCCCTGTGTAACTCCTTGAACTGTTGTACTTTCGCTCCAGTCAACTTCCAGGTCTTCAGCCTGGTCTCTGTTGACCTTAGAGCTTTGTCTGGCCACTGATTGCACCTGATTTTGCAACCAGTGGTTTATGCTGTGGGCTGACTGTTTCACTGGGAATGACTTTGCAATCACTGATTCTACCAGAGTGCTCTTTCCTTACTAGGAGGAAGTCTACCTGAGTTGCACATTGGCCACTCTTGCATGTGATCTTGTGACTGTCTCTTTCTCTGAACTATGTGTTAGCTGGTATCAAGCCATTTGCCAGACAGAAGTCTAGAATGGCCTCTCCTTCTTTATTCCTGTTGCCTCCCCTATGTAGACCCAGACTGTCCTCATATCCTGTTCTGTTGGTTTTGATATGTGCATTCAAATCCCTACTTATCTGCACCAATTCATGTTGCCTGCTTTATCTAGTAGGTCCTGCAACTGCTTTATGAATGCACTCTCTTCCTCACTATCAGAATGTGCAAGGGAGTGCCCACAAGAAGCCTGTCTTCAGAAAGTCTCTGGATATCTGACTAGGACTGCCAGAACCAAGTCATCCAGGTATGAGAATGCTAGAAGCTGCTCCGCCTACAAGGCTTCATTTACTACTTTGTGAAAATTGTGGGTGCCGAGGGAAATCCATAGTGGAAGTAATGCCAATCCATCTCAAGCAGAATAAATTACCTGATAGGCTTCCAAATGCTGATTTGTCAAAAGGCATCCATCACTCAGACATCCTGTGAAATATCAGTATGATCCCCTGCATGGTGACCAACCAAAACTGTGTGTACCAAATGTACCATTTGAACTGGCTAAAATCCAAAATTGGATGGCAACTGTTCTTCTTCAGGACTGTAAAAAGTCAATAAAAAATTCCCAAACCTTCATCTGAATCTGGGACAGCCCCTTCAGTCATCTTGAGTAGTAAAATCTGACCCTATCTCAAAGGTTTCAAAGAGATGGACTGATAAAACAGCAGCCCTCTTCCTTAGGGAGTAATGCTGAACTCCAAAACATGGCAGTTATTGCCACCCCAGGCAGTCTTAAATCAGAGACATAACTACTGTGGAATGCTTGGTGGCATCACCTTCTTGGATTACTACACTGACACCACAGTTCTTCCCTGGACAGTGAAAAAACTTCTTCCTTTATTGGAGTTGGCCCACCCTCAAAGAAAAAATGTGGAAGTAAAAGAAGGTGGATTGTAAAGACCATCATCAGAAGAGAAGGTCTGCTTCCAACTCAAGAGGTCATCAAGCAAGTTCCAAGTAGTCTTGCAGCATCATCCAAGCTATCCTACATGGAGCTGTAGCCATAGCCAAAGTGTTAGCAGAATCAAATGTACAGAATACATGATATCTTACTGTAGAAACTACAGACATTGCCATATGTTCTCCAAATATATTAGACACTACAGAAACTTGGCTAAAACAAATATAAAAGACAAATAACTTCTCACACAAGGATAAAATATCCTAAAAATGTATATAAAAATAAAAAGGGTGGAAAAGGGTAACCAATTTTTATAGAAATACCCTTGAATGACTCCCTATCTTAACCCCATTCCCCAATTTAACAATGTACAAATATTCATCTCTCAGCTAAACTTAACCATAAAAAGGGTATAGCCTCCAGTATGAATATTAATACTGCAGAAAAAAATCATTTGCTGGTTACCCACCAACATAAGCCTCAACACAATCATAATGGGAGACCTCAATATTGACTGGCGATTGACATGATCAGATACCCCCACTTTTATAATAAACCTATATTATTTCACTCAAATTATCAGTTCCTCAACTAGGCTTAACAAAAATGCCTGTATAAAATTTACACTGTCTTGGATTCCCACATCATCTCCCAACAAAATAACCACCAGTGGTTACCTACCAGACACCATAACTGACCATCTACCTATCCACAGTACCCACAATATAAGCAGGCATGCAGCCTCAAGCAAATTCCAAGTACAATGTTTTATTTCCAGCCTTCAGCTCTGTAACTGGAATATTCTAAAAAAAGTGTCTCTTGAGGAAGCAGTAAAAAAAAATGTAACAAAATATTTCTAAATATACTAATTGAACAGGATGTCATAAGAACAAAAATGATAAAATCTAACTTACCACATTGGTTAAAAAATAAAACAGTTTATGCACATCACAGGCAAAGCTTGGAAATAATGGTAACAAAACAGGTCTCAAACCAACTGACAAAATTTTGGACATCTTAGAAACGATATCAAATCTTGTACTAGACAAAAGAAATCTATACTAACCTCCAGGAAAAAAAACACTTCCATAACCCATGTTCCTGTGGGCATCACTGAAGACTCTTCTCCACAATACCAACACCAATCAATTAATAATAACAACAACAACATGCCACTAAGTTCAAGAACCACTTCATACGAACACTTTTATCTCTTGTCAAAGATAATTCCTCCTCTGCTCTCCCACCACCTACTCAGCTAAATGACCTCACAACATCCTTCTCCTTAAAACCTCTCCCTACCTCAGCAGACAAAACACATCTCCAAAATCTAAAACCCACAAGTCTAGCTGCAGATAACCTTCTAGGTGGATACATCAAAAATGGTCAACCCAGTCACCATATTCATTAGCCATATTCCAACTGTCTGGAAAAAATCTCATACCCCCTTCACAATGGTGGAAATTCAACAAAATTTGCTAACCACAGACCATTCACAATACTGTCTCCCTCATCAAAAAAATCCTAGAGAAATGTATTTGCACACAGCTCCTTAAACACCTCATTGCCAACAATCTCCTCTTGCAGACCCAACACAGCTTTCTTCCAAGTCATCCATTTTCTACGTTTCTCAAACACAATCAGTCATGATCGAAATGCAGGTCACTTGTCTTCATCAGTCTTCCATGACTTATCCAAAGCATTAACATTCTCTCATCTTCAATTATTATTTAAAGTCTCTTCCCTAGGCCTTTCCCAACCTATGCTATCGTGATTTAGTAGCTGCAGACACCTTCTCATTTTTCCTTCCAGTTTCTGTAGGTTTCCCCAAGATTCGGTACTTGGGCTCTCTTCTACAAACTCCACTCAGCTATCAAACAAGCAACTATTGTGCAATACGTTGATAACTCCAGTATGCTGTGCTCAGCAACAAGTCTTACAAAACTCCAAACAATCTCCCAAGAATTTTTTCCAATGTCAGATCCTGGCTATCTAATGCAACCCTGCTTTTTTAATCCAAAGAAAAGCAAAGTCATGTTATTCACGTTCAAACAATTATTTGCCCTCAAACACTCTTTTAATATTACTTCAACCAATAACACTCTAATAGGAAAGGTAACCCATACAAAATTACTTGGTGTAACTATAGATGAAAATCATTTGATTGATACATACAGCAAGTCATCAAAAAAGAAAATAGCCACCAAAACATGTGACTTGTGTACCTGTCAAACCCATTCCTGATTGATGGAATAAAGGAAATCATTGCCCAGTTCTATCTTCATCACACACTCCTGCATGCATCAGGCATCTTTACAAACTTGAAAACCATGCAGCAAAGTCACAGGCATGCTGCAACAAAGTAGCAACATTTGCTACATGCCTCTCATATAGGAATCACTGCTGTCTCACCTTAAAACAAATGCAGTGATTAGAACTACCACAACACCTAATTTATACCCAGGTTAGTTATAGCTCATAATTTGATCTACAATCTCAGTGACTGCACCTCCCTGAAAATGTCCTGTCCTTTAGCAGTATTCACCATGCAGAGAGTTTCACTCCATTGAAAAATGTCTTTGGGCCACAACAAAGTCAGATAATTTTGCAGGAGATGCTGTATATTCCAGTTATGTCACCAAACAATGAAACAAGTTACCACTTCCACTAAAACAAACAGACAGAATAAAAATCTTCGAATCCATATTAAAACACCTTAATGACTACTGGTTGTGCTCATGTGACTCAACAGGATAATGTGGAACCTTGTAGTCACTATCATGTCCGTGAGAGACCTGCTTATAGAAATCTTAAGCACACAACACAAGTCGTTATCTCAGCCCCATTTATCTACAAATTTCTCCCGTTTCCCTCCACTTTCCCTAAATTACTATTTTTTCATCCATTTCTCCTGTTTCCCCTAATCTACCTACTTTTCTTCAATTCTGTAACATAAAGTTACAGTATGTTAATGTAGAATAAAGTGAATACCAACCTCAAAGATATTTACATCAATATCGTCTTTCCTTGGAATTGTACATATTAGACCATTACTCTGTGTTTATGTTCTTAACATAATGTTTCATTTGAACCCCACACATTAGACCATCATAGTATGCTGACTGTATTTTAATAATGATGTTTTACTTAAAACCATTTGTATTACAACATTACCATATGTATTGTTATTCTCATTGTCTGAAGCTTTTCTCTCCAGGCCTCCTGTGAAAAAGTAGCTTTTCTTGCCCAGCAGGTCAATCCCAATCAACAAAAAAAAAAAATAAACATACTTTCATTACTTGGTAAGTCTGTAATTGGGACAGGGGAGAGAAACATTTCAGATCCCTAACCCCCTGTGCTGCAGAGACTTTCTTCTCAAACCATTCCAAATCCTTTGAACCCTTGTCTAGGAGTTAGAGGGAAATTGCTGTGTTCACTAGATCTTTTCTAGACCAATGAGGTCATATAGGAAGTGGCAATGGAATGCTTGTAAATTTCCTCTGACCACTCAGCTGGTAGCCTACAGATGGCTTTAACATTCTTAAGGCCAGAGTAAGGCTGCCTTGATGATAAAGCAAGCATTTCCAAGGTTTGAATAGTAAATGCTTCTCAGACTTCTTACCCAGAAACTCCAACAGATGCTACAGGAGAGGAAGAAATAGGAGCTTAAGGCCCCACCAACCTACTTTTTATAAGTAAGCTGGTGAGCATTTGAAATGGAGGTTGAATTAATTATGAAAACTGGTTATACTGCCATCCAGAACACCTAGGATAAAATATGCACAGAGCATGTAGGGGTAAACTCTTAAGATAACAGGATTTCATTTCATGAAACATGGATACTTATCCTACGGATTACCAATAGCATTTAGTATATAACACAGACTCAGTCCGGAAGATATGCGACATCTGGAAACAATTCCATTTTTAGTACCCAATAAGCAAATTACAGAAACTTCAGACCATCATGGAACTAAAATCCACATTTCTGCACACAAAGAAACACTGAAGAAGTGACATGAGTTCTCAGAACTGGTTCCAAAAGCAGAAGTATTGTTCCAGTGTTAGATGTGTTCATTTACAAATGGCTCAATATTGCTAAAGAGTTGGGGTTTAGTCCCTTGTGGGTGATATGGAGTTTGTTTGGTGTTATTTAGCCAAATAAAATATACCCCTGTCTAGGTTGTTGGGGTTATATTTTTAATCTCTTTTTCTTTCTTCTTTTAATTTGAGGGCAGACATATCTCAAAGAACCCCCCTCTCTGAACAATTGAAAGAAGTCCATGTTGGTACAAGCCTTAACACATTATCCAAGCAGTGCACATCTGCCTGTAAAGTAGTATTTACAAATAAAGAGATGTCATCAGACAAGAAGTAGCTTTGAGAGTCCTGCTATCATTTTTAACCATCTTTCTGTTTTGGGATACTGTAAAGGATCTTTCCACTACTATATTCCTTTAAAGAACATGGTACTTTAACAGGAACACTTCTTTTTCTTTTAGCTGTTCCTGTTAGAGGTCGTCACAGCGGATCATCTGTTTCCATTTCTTCCTGTCCTCTGCATCTTGCTCTGTCACACCAACCACCTGCATGTCTTCTCTCACCGCATCCATAAACCTTACCTTAGGCCTTCCTCTTTTCCTGTTACCCGGTAGCTTCATCCTTAGCATCTTTTTCCTAATATACTCAGCATCCCTCCTCAGCACATGTTCAAACCAACATAATCTTGCCTCTCTGGCTTTGTCTCCAAACCTTCCAACCTGGGCTGACCCTCTAATATACTTATTCCTAATCCCTAATCCTGTCCACCCTTGTCACACCCAGGGCAAATCTTAACATCTTTAACTCTGCCACGCCCAGCTCTGACTCCTGCCTTTTTGTCAATGCCACTGTCTCCAACCCATATAACATAGCTGGTCTCACTATCCTCTTGTATACCTTCCCTTTCACTCTTACAGGTACTCGTATGTCACAAATCACTCCTGACACTCTTCTCCACCCACTCCATCCTGCCTGTACTCTCTTCTTCACCTCTCTTCCACACTCACCGTTACTCTGAACTGTTGATCCCAAGTACTTAAACTCATTCACCTTCGCCACCTCTACTCCCTGCATCCTCACCATTCCTCTATCCTCCCTCTCATTCACATACATATATTCTTAGTCCTGCTGACCTTCATTCCTCTTCTCTCTAGAGCATATCTCCACCTCTCCAGGGTCTCCTCCACCTGTTCCCTACTCTCACTACAGATCACAATGTCACCTGCAAACATCATAGTCCACCGGGACTCCTGTCTGATCTTGTCTGTCAACCTGTCCATCACCATTGCAAATAAGAAAGGGCTCAGAGCTGATCCTTGATGTAATCCCACCTCTACCTTAAACGCATCAGTCACTCCCACCTCAGATATCACCACTGTCACACTACCCTCATACATATCTTGTACCACTCTTACATACTTCTCTGACACTCCCGACATCCTCATACAATACCACAACTCCTCTCTAGGCACCCTGTCATATGCTTTCTCTAAGTCTAGAAAGACACAATGCAACTCCTCCTGACCTTCTCTGTACTTCTCCATCAACACTCTCAGAGCAAACATTGCATCTGTAGTGCTCTTTCCTGTCATGAAACCAAACTGCTGATCACTAATCATCACCTCCCTTCTTAACCTAACTTCCATTACTCTTTCCCATAATTTCATGCTTTGACTGATCAGTTTTATCCCTCTATAGTTACTACAGCTCTGCACATCACCCTTATTCTTAAAAATTGGTACCAAAACACTTTTTCTCCACTCCTCAGGCATCCTCTCACTTTCCAAGATTTCATTAAACAATCTGGCTAAAAACTCCACTGCCATTTCTCCCAAACACCAACATGCTTCCACAGGTATGTCATCTGGACCAACAGCCTTTCCATTCTTCATCCTCTTCATAGCTATCCTTACTTTCTCCTTGCTAATCTGTTTCACTTCCTGATTCACTATCCGCACATCATCTAACCTTCTCTCCCTCTCATTCTCTTCATTCATCAACCCCTCAAAGTACTCTCTCCATCTGCTCAACACACTCTCCTCACTTGTAAGTATATTTCCCTCATTATCCTTTATCACCTTTACCTGCTGCACATCTTTCCTAGCTCGGTCCCTCTGTCTAGCCAGTCGGTACAGGTCCTTTTCTCCCTCCTTAGTGTCCAACCTTTCATACAACTCTTCATACGCTTTATCCTTAGCCTTTGCCACCTCTCTCTTTGCCATGCACCTCACCTCCTTATACTCCTGTCTACTTTCTTCATCTCTCTGACAATCCCACTTCTTCTTCACCAACCTCTTCCTCTGTATACTCTCCTGTACTTCCTCATTCCACCACCAAGTCTCCCTGTCCTCATTCCTCCATCCAGGTGTCACACCAAGCACCTTTCTAGCTGTGGCTAGTATTTTTTCCTGTAAGCCTTGAGTTTTTAGACTAGTGAGGGCCTTCTTTATTTGGAGAATGAAGGCGGCACAGTCAAAAAAGTAAGCATACAACCATCTCAGATGATTAAGAGTTTAAAATGTTTGAAGGATGTGTGCCTTTTTCCTTATTTATAACAAATTAATACACATATGTTTCTTCACAGGGGATATATACTTTGGGCCTGAACTGGGTCGCAGTGAGCAACACAGGCTAGGTAAGAAAGGGCTATCATGAAGGTGTGGTCCGAAGGATAATGGGGAATGTAAGTCCACTATAGAAGGCCTACCACAAATGTGGATATCTTTCCTAATTTATTCCAGCTCTGAATCCTTTCATACCCTTGATGGTTCAAGCTATGCTTCAGAATTTTCATACAAAACCCCCTACAAGCTACTATGGTCTGTAATTTCACACTGAATGAGTATCTCCCTCTTTGTTGTATATATAACAGCTGCATATGCAGTGAGCAGCTATCTCTATTTTCACAAGACAGTCTGATCTGGACCATTGCATCCTGTGAAGAAACATGTCTTGACAGTTTACTAGAAAAATATTTTATAACTTTCCACACAATATTAAAGACAATTATGATACTGTATCTAAAACATCTTCATATAATAGGAAACAATGAAATAATTAGACTTCTTCAGCAATGTTCCAGACTGTTCTATAATGGTCATAGTATGAGACTGTAGGCCCTACTATCAACACGGACATCATGCTGCTATAAAGATCTAGCTGAAGATTAACATCCATCTCCAAACGTGCTTCAAACCATTTTATTATTTCATACAACATCCTCATTATCTCCTATTTCTTATTTTCTACCTATGGTCAGGGTGTCATTTCTGGCAACATTAATCAATATCACTAAATTACCTACAGTCAATTTTTACACTAGTTAGCTCTTACAAGGTGCTCCATCTGTGGTCTGTGTTCTCCTGCCTTGAAGATACTGCACGTCACAGTTGATGCCTAAAGTGGTTGGTCTACATGACTCCTGCCCCAATAGACACCACCTAGAGTCTGTGCTGCTGCCCCAACAACATTCATTTTTGAGTGTATTCTTTTGGCATGCTTCTCAAGTTCAACGGGAAGGCAGTGTTCAAACCCAGTACCTTGCAGTACTCATAGCAGTATGGAGAAAAATATGTATCCCAGATGACTGGAGAATAAGCATTCTAGTGTCAGTGTAGAAGAACAAAGGGGGCATTCACAACTGTAGGCAGTACAGCGGTATCAAACTCCTGTCACACTGTATGAAAGTTCTGGAGAGGGTGCTTGATAAACAAATATGCAGTGTAGTAGAAAGTAAGATGGGAGATGAGCAGTTTGGATTCTGATCAGGATGCAGTACAACTGACCTGATATTTGCAGTGAGACAGATAGTTGAGAAAAAGCTAGAGATGAGGAAAGAGTCCGACTGGGCATTCCTAGACTTGGAGAAAGCATATGACAAGGTCTCAAAACAGCTGATTTGGGATGCCCTGCAGTGGTTCAAAGTCCCAGAATCATTGATAGAATTAGTGCAGGCTAATCCCAAATGACTGAAGTATGAACAGTGTTTGGTCTCACAGAGAGGTTCCTTGTGGGAGTGGGTATGGATCAGGATTTGACTCTGACCCTACTGCTGTTCATACTGGTGATGGACTACATTAGCAAACAGGTTAGAGGGGACAGATCAGCAAAGGTGCTGTATGCAGATGATGTGTCATTACAGGCAGACTGTGAGCAAGAACTTCAGCAAAGAATAGGGGAGTGGAATGCAAAACTGAAGGCACATGCGATGAAATTGAGGACAGATAAGACAGTTGTAATGGCAGCAAATGGAGGGAATCATAAGAAGCTGAGAACTGAGATAGAAGGGAAAACAGTGGAACAGGTTATCAGCTTCAAGTAGGCATCAAACTGGAACAACAGGAACCAAACAGGAAAAAAACAACAGAAGCAAATTCCACCAAGGATTTATTATACACTGGAAAAGTCTCTCTCTGACGTCTCGGCCAAAGCCTTCAAGGAGAATAAAATACTTACATAAAAAGGCAGTATATAATATATACACACCCATTACAAGGTGATTAAACAATTAATCAATTTAAACAGCATAGTGGCAAGATAATACTTTCCAATTGAGCTCTTCATTTAGCCCAAAAGGAAACATAGTTTTAAATTTTAAAATATACACAGCTTCTTTCTGCACTAAAACAGTTTTGATACTTGTATTATTAAACATAGATACACCAACTTGTTCCAATATAGTTGCTTTCAAGCCATCACTACAATTATTGTGGGCTTCTAAAAAATGCACTGCAACTGGGCTATCTTTCTTACAATTTCTAATGTCTCTTACATGTTCTAAAAATCTTATTTTAAATGCCCTCTTTGTTTCCCCAATGTAAAACTTGTTGCAAGGACATTGTAAAGCATAGATAACCCCCACAGAGTTACAACTAAATAAACCATGACTATCAAACTTAACATTATTAATAAATTCAAAATTGGATACAATATGTTTACAAGCCTTGCATTTCCCACAAGGGAAGGTCCCAACTCTAACAGGTTCCATATACATTCTTGGGGAGGGTAGAACAATCTTAGACTTAACCAGAAAATTTCTTATACTCTTACCCTTACGGTAGGAAAACTTAATATTCACATTAAGCCATTGTTGTATCAGCTTCAAGTATCTGGGACTGGTGGTTGAGGAGAAGAGAAGTGTGAATAAGGAATTCAAAGCTAGGATCAGTGTGTCTGCAGCCAATTTGCACAGAGTGTCAGGGGTAATATAGGGCAGAAGAATGCCAAAGAAGCTGAAAAGTAAGGTGTACAAGACAGTGGTGTAACTACTATTACTGTACGGTACAGAAATCTGGGCAATAAAGGCAGAGCAACTGAGGAAGCTAGACATGATGGAGATGAAGTGCCTGAGATGGGTGGTAGGATGCACATTGTGGAACAGATGAAGAAATGAGGAAATCAGAGTGGAAGCCAAAGTAGCTCCAATTGCAAAAAAAAGGTCAAAGAGAACAGATTATGGTAGTTTGAGCATATATGCAGAAAAGCAGAAGACAATCTGGTGAAGAAGAATGGGACAGACAGGAAGAAGTCAAGAGGAAACAAGGGTATCCAGCAAAGAGATGGAGGTATTGTGTGAGAAAGAAGACTTGCAACAGTCAGGCATGAGTATTGAAAAAGGTAGGAGAAAAACATTGAATAGAGAAAGATGGCAGCAGCTGACATGACACTTCGACCCCCTGTATTAAAATGGAAAAAGGGGGTTAATGATGATGAGCTTGCATCCTTGAGGAAAAAACATCCAACATGTTTTCTGGAGGTGAAAGGAATTCCACACAAACACATGGAGAACATGCAAACTTCAGACAGACAATGACCAGAAGTCAAAATTAAACCTGATGCTATTTATACTACCGTTATGACTACTTTGCAAAATGTGTGCTTTCTGTGATGTATAGTACAGTGTCACTTCAAGTATGGCATAAGGCTGGAATGCATGTATGACAAAATGAGATACTGCCAGCACAGCTAGCTGGAATTTTGTAAATAATTATATGTCATTTGTGAATATCAAACTAATTTATATAAAATGCTTGTGTTACAAATGTATTAGAACTGCATGTCATGTGTATATCAAACTGCTCTGTACAGATGTTTGTGTTAAAAAGGTATTTGTAAAGTGCTGTGCTTAAAATGTATCCACAATGTGCCCTACTGGAAGAAAACAGAAGTGTACATGCACTGTTGTAACTGTTTAAATGTATATATTTTAACAGTGGAAACTAGAATACAGGAGGTTAACCTCAGTTCAGCAAACTTTAGAAAATATTTGAAATTAAATCACTTTATAGGCAAGGCCATAAAGAAGCTATCTGACAGATTTCAATGTGGCTAGAGACAAAAATCTGTACTAGAAAGCTTTCTGTATTGGGGTGAACTAGTTGCTACTTTAGAAGTGTGAAGGAATGCAATTGTTTTATGGCTTCCAGCATCTGCCAAAGATTTGAGCAAAAGCCCTTGTCTATCTATTTTTACAGGTACATGCTAAATACTGCCAGCTTCAACAATGGGGATTTTGCCTGGGAACTAGAAGTCAGATGACCAGAAATGATGTTATTCTGCAAGCTATCCCAGTAGTAATATTTTAGATATTATTTTGAGATCTCATAGTGAGACAGAGCATTCTGCATTCTGTCTTAGATCTGACAACAACAAAAAGAACCATTCACCACATCTGCCTTGCTCTAAGTAAGTTGTTAGGGAATAGTAATTATCTTAGATACAGTCAGAAATATAGTGAAGCTTAGTTTAGATTTTGTTTTCTTTATTTGTGTCAGCCTGTACTGCAGTGTTACTTTAACTATTTCCTGTGGTTTTGCACTCTGATGTCACTGTGAATATATACACTGAGTATTTTCTTATTCTTTTATTATTTTTATTAAATATATTTAAACCTTTCATTGTTTCTGATCTGGCTAGAGATATTTAAGTTTAGAGAATACTTGTATATTTATTTGGTGACACTGTGGGACACTCCTAATGGCCTTGATCTTGGTCAAGCTACCATTTGTATTAATATTAATATTAATATTAATATTAATATTATGCAGTAAGACTGGACACCCTTTGTTAAGGGACCTAAAGTATCTGATAAGGAGTTCCTAGTGGCAGTGGTAACTACCTTATAGTCTGGGCAGAAGAGGGCATAGATATTAAACCTGTGCCAGCCTTTCCCAGGTGTGTGCATGTATAAATCAAACCTCAAAGAGTGTGTGTGTCCGCTACTTGGACAGGGACATGAAGCACTGGTTGGACAGAGAAAGTGCTGGAGGTCTTGGTTTGGTCACTCAGCTGAGACCTCAACTCTATAGCTGTGCCAGCGTGGAATCTTATTGGGGATCTGGAGAAAGAGGGGGAAACCAGCCCCGGACTGACTGTGATCTCTGTGTGCTCTTAAGGGAAATTGCACTTTATGCAGAGAGCTGCATCTGAAAATATTGTGTGTGTACCTGTTATCTTCCCAGTGAATGTCCCCTCACAGGTTCCAGTGATGAGGATTGAGACACCTTGATTACTGGTCCAGTGGTGGGTCATCACAGCATGTATCATTAAAGTGGACAGTTGCTTATTTACCTGTGGGAAACCTTCTGATTCCTCCCACTTGGAGGGTATTATAGAGACAGTCTCCTAGATCTGTTAGCTAAAGTGATTTTATCTGAACTAGTCCTTTGTACTCTACTTCTTATTAGTCCTGTTACCCTCTGGGTCACAGATGGGATACCAGACCTGACTCAAGTTTCTGGATTACATCTGATTTCTGTTGGTCCTTGGTACCCCCAAGGAGTTATCCACTCTAGGGAAACAATTTAAGGAGACCAGCAATATGGAAATAGATAGCATGAGACTTAAAAACCTTCTGATTCCCATAAGGACAGCATCAGAGAGAGCATCACCTAGATCTGCTAGCTTATATGGACTAATCCTTTGTACTATGTTTCTAATGTTACAACTGATCATGTAATTTAATTTTATCATAGTCTCAAGGATTCTGCAGTATGGATGGAAAGCAGTTTATTTCATTCATGTTAAATTATCTTCTTCTTCTTTCGGCTTTTCCCAGTTAGAGGTCGCCACAGCGGATTACCTGTCCGCTCATGGAGTTTTATGGTGTCAAGTTGCCAGCCCGGCTCCCAACCTGCCACAGAAGGCACACACATGCACACACTCACTCCTAGGGCCAGTTTAGAGTGTCCAATCCACCTACAGCATGTCTTTGGGATGTGGGAAGAAACCCACGCGACCCACAGGGAGGACATGCAGACTCCGCACAAAAGGCACCCCAGCCGAGGATCGAACCAGAGAACCTCTTGCTGTGAGGTGGCAACACTAACCTCTGCACCACCGCAGCCACCCCATTCATGTTAAATTATCAACATATGTTAAAGCTGTTCTATATTTTCAAAGAAGCAACTGCTTTTTTTCTCTCTAAAATTTCAATAAACAAACAAGTACAAAAAAATTAGTATCACAATTAACCCTTACAGAGTCTGTTCATTAATGTATGTCCCAGACTTCTCCTGATTATGACACTGTACTAAGTAATTTTACAGGCATGGGATGTAGCTGTGATAATATGTCTGATAAAACAAAAAATAACTGAAATATTAATCTAACATATGAAAACATTTTGTTAAAATAAGATTCAGATAAGCACTTTAATTCTATATCGTAGCAGTTCATTGTCAGATGAAGTATATACTTGCTATGCATGATTCTGCCTTATATGATGTACTTATACTATGTAATGTCTTTGTACTATGGAGTATAGCATATAACATTATATATTTATTTTGCATAAACACAAGCACTTAGTTTTAAGTAAGAATGTCCTGTTTTGTTTTTGTTTTTTTTTTTTTTTTTTTGATTAATGACACCCTAAATGCATATATTTTTTCATCATGCATTTTGGTGCCTGCTACTAGAACTTGAATTCCTTTGCAAAAAAATACGGTGCATTTTCTGCCTGTAAAGTTTCAAAATCTCAGTAGGATATCACCCACATTTGGGCAAGTGTTGTAAATCTATTAATGAACCCACTTACTTAGCTAGCAGTGCTATCATGATGTTGTTGTTGTTGTGTCTTTCAGCTTTTCCCGGTTAGGGGTCGCCACAGCGGAACTCTGGTCTGCTAATGATTGGCAGTCGATTTTTACGTGCTGGCTTGCCGGGCCTAACGCACAACCTTCAACGAAGGAACGCCCATTCACGCATGTCGCCAATCAGAAGACGCTCTAACTGAGAATCTAACAGGCAACGTCTAACTGTGAGGCGAGAACTATGAATTAAAATAAAATGAAGAGATAAGATGTAGCACCTAATTTAACTTTCGCAACTATGTGAGAACGTTTGCAAATTCACCACAAGATGGCAGCACATCATAATGGATTCCTAAGCACTTGTTAACTTTGCTACATGAAAGTATGGATAACAGACTGCCTCTACTACTGCTGATGCTAACATGTACTTTACCAGACCCTTTCTTCTTTCTTCAGTGAACCAGGCATGCTGAAGACTAAGCATATTGTCTGATGTGATTCAATCAGCCTCAAAATAATTCAGAAACATTTAGGCAATTAGAAAAAAAGATGAATGGAAATAGAGTATAAGGGAACAGGATACAGACCTGCTAAGGTTCTCTGAAGAGCTACTTCTGGGGGTGATTGGTACACAACTGTTTGTCTTCTTTTTTCAGCCCATACCTCTCAACTGTCCAAATTTTCACAGAATGTCCAGATTTTTGCCTCATATTTTTGGTCTGCTCCTCATAAAATGTGTGGTTTTCTGGAAAATCACTGAGGATTGAAGTCTCTGAATAATGACATTAGTTTCAGACTTCATCGTATCCCTCAGAAAATGCATGCTGACACAAATCCTCTTATTCTCGCAGCTTCCTAAGTTTATAATAAGATCTGTCCCTATTTTTGGGCCTTTGTCTCCCAGTTATTTTAGGCTTTGTCCACTTGCACTAAAAGGGGGTGAGGTATATTTCAGGCTGTTTTATTTAGTAGCTTCACAAAGGTATTGAGTAGCAGTCATATCAATGTGAGGAGAATCAAACCTGTCATCACAGAGTCAACACCCCTAACTGCAAAAAACGGAAAATACCATTACAGTTCCTGAAAGAGATGCTAGCAAAGGTTAAAGTGAAGAGGGTAGACAATATTCAAGCAGCAAAGGAATAAATGGTGAACTGGAGAGAGAAAATTCCTTAAGTAAAACAGAATGAAGCAGGGGAAAAGTTATGGCAGCAAATGTAGAAAAGAAAGCACAACAATTTATGCTAGGAAGGCAGATTAATCTATTTAAAGACACATTTTGAAGCAATGAAAATCTAAAGAAAGCTAAATACCTTTGGTTCATGTTGGAGGTACAACTCCTGTATAACAAGGTGCTTCTAATGAACCATGCAAAGTGAATTATTTGAGAATATGCAGTAAAGAAACTTGCACAAAACTGAAACTGTCTGGTATTTACTGTGGTGTGCTGTTGGCACTGTGTCTTCAAAAGCCAATCCCAGAGGTATGAGCATCCACGCATGTCCTGCTTGTTCAATGTGCTGCTATGTGCTACTACCACTGTTACTGTCTTGCTCAGGGCTATATCAGGAGCACAGAGTTCTACGTATAGTAAGCGGTGAACGGGTAAGGTGAGAGTGCAATAAGGATCATTCCTGCAGTATAATTCTTTGACCGTGGGAATTATGTGCAGCCAGATTTCGATCCATCTGATCAGAGTTCAAAGGTTTCAGAAGTCCCCAAAGCAGAACTGGGCTCCTTTCTACCTGAATGGTATCGGTAGGATAATTAATAGATAGAGGCAGAGCAGCCCATGTCATTTTCGAATTGCTTTTGCCACAAAGTATTCCTTAATACCAAACAAGTAGATCTTCTGTTCATACTTGATGTCAGGAGTCTCAGCATCTTTATTCCACCTAAACAGTTTCATAAGGTTACTATCCAGAAATGTCTACTATAAACAGCTGCCTATTACATCGAAGTGCATATCTTCTATGACTGGGCAAAAATGTTGAAGACCAAGGCTAAGAAAAGGCAGGAAAGATCTCTGTGATGAACATTAATATGATCTAACCTACAGTTTTATTTTCTGCAGTCTAAGAATCCCTTGTATATCCTTGTTTAGCTAGCTCTATAAAGCTTTAAGTTAGATGTATAGACTTGACTTCTTCTGGGATCACCTCCCCAAGGAAGTGGTTCACATGTTGAAAGAAGCTGGAAATTCTAGCTCCAAAAAATCTCACTTGGTCAAGCTAAAAGTGTCAGTTTTCATTTTCTAGTAATGGAATAGAACACACCATTGCCTCTTAGCCTATGGTTCTGAAATACCAGGATAAATGGTTTATCTTGTCTATCTGAAGAAGTTCACTTTCTATTGCAGCATTTCTTCCCATGGATTCCCTGTGTGCTATTCCATACAGCAGTTAAGCAGCAGTTATTAAAGGGAGTACAATATCTGAGACCTGCTCAGGAGACCAACTTCACTTCTTTGGGATCTTAACTGTGCTAGAAAAATTGACCTTATTTCCTTTTGAATCAATTATCTCAGTAGCAATTTAATTCTTATTTTAGAAGACCTTTATTTCTTGGTAGGTGTTACCTCTGCTGAAAGAAACTGTGAGCTGCAAGATCTGATGTGCAAAGCCTTAAAACTAATCCTTTCTTCCTGCCAAAGGTTCTCCTAGAACTTTCATTCAATTAAATCATTCAGCTGCTAGTGTTTTACAGAAGTTCCAAAACAAAGGAATACTGCATTTAGTGGATGAACACAGGCAACTGAGATGTTACTTAGAAGTAACAAAGGTGTTTATTTATTTATTGGCATTTGTTTACTGGGAAAGTTCAACTGAGCAGTATATTTTCAGTGGATGCCCAGGAAGAAAAGCTCCATTACACAGACATCATGGACATCTTTTGCTTTTTGATCATTTACAGTCAGTTGCATTCATGAGTAGGAGTTCCAGTATTCAGACATCCTTGACATCAGTTACATCATTTTCAAAAAGTTTCAATTAAAAATAACAGCTACATGGGTTGTTTATGAATATTTTTTTTTAATTTAGGAAGGCATATGCAGTGCAATATCATCAGCATGCAAAGATTGTTGGGTTTTACTTAGGAATATTTGTTACAATAAAGACCTGCTCAAAATGTAGAACATGAAGATAAGATAAAGTGAGAGCAGCTGAAAGAAAACAAGGCTGGGAGGAGGCAAAAGGTGACGAGATGCTTGAGGAGGGTATAGTAATAACAGCACATTACGTTTTATGCAATAGACAGAGAGTTAAGGCACAAATTCATACAGCTATATTAGTACCAGTGTAACCAGGGGTGGTGCAGGTACAGTCATTTATCTATCAGGTGTTGTTTCAGCTGGCATTTAAAGCCTGTCAGGTCGCAGACTGTCCTTAAGTGGAGTGGGATGGTATTCCAGATATTAGGAATATAATACAGGGAGTACCCATTAATTAAGTTCGATTCAGTTATGGAATAATGATTTGTCAGTGGAGCACAGAGGTCTCATAGTAGTGAAACACTGAATGATGGAGAGAAAAGATGGGAATTTTTCAGGGTTGTGCAGTTGTTTAAAGATTGCAATTAATTGCGAGTACCATAGAGAATTAATTAGTTGGAGATAGTTTAGTTGTTTCATAGATAGCAGTGATGGGGTCCATTCTGTTGGATGGTTGTGAATTTGGCTACTTTATTGTAGCTTTGTTCTAGTGTGCTTGATAGGAGCTGAGATTGGTTCGGAGAGGCATATAATAGGGTGCGGAGTAGAAAGGAAGATGCAATGTTTTGTCTAGCAGAGTCAGTAAGGTAGTAATTTAATCTAATAGAGGCAACATAGCTTTTGGTGTGTCTTCTTTATGGCTGAAGGTGAAGATCAAATTTCAGGTGGTCGTCTATAATCACCCCTAGTAGTTTGGTATGGGATGTCAGGTCTATAATAGTCTTGCTGGACGACAGTATATTTAAGTTATTTTTTATTTTATTTTATTTTGGGGGGGCCAGAAAGTAGGAGGTGAACATTAGTAGTTCATTTTTTTTTTTGGATTCAGGAGGAGTTGTGAGTTGTCAAGCCAAGCTTCTATGAAGGAGAAGGATTTTTGGATGATTGCTTGGAGCATGGATAGTGTCCTGGCCGCACATATTACAGTGGATTCATTGGAATATTGTACAATGGTGGCCTCTTTGGCTGCTGTGTTTAGGTCATTGATAAATAAGTTAAACAGTAGTGCTCCAAGGATGAAGCCTTGTTGGACTCGGCAATGGATATAGCAGTCTGATGAGGTCTTCATCTACTTTATGCCAGACAAAGTAAACCAGAATCCAACAGAGATTTTTAATACCCTGCAAACAGCAATATCTTCTATTATGACCACTATGAAAAAGCAGTAGAAGGACAGATAAGAGAACACTCCCACAGAGTAGTGGCCACCTCAGCAACTGTTTTCAAAAATGTGTGAGCTCATAGTATTTGTGAGGCCTGAACCATAATCCACGCTGCTTTCAAACACAACAAATTAGATATATACAATCTCAGTGCAGTTCTGCAGGGTATGTTTCCTGCAGGGTCTGGGAATAGGCTATCACTAGATTACTTTTCCCCAGGATTAGGAATTATACTAGATCAGTGATCATTAAAATGAGCACAGTGGAGTTATGTGAGAATACTCACCGTAACAGTACATGTTTCATTAACAAGATGAGTATTGCAGTATAGACTGTGATTCACAGTCACCTTTCCCCATGGACATAAGTAGAGATAATCCTCTGATATAGTTACATCTGGTTCAGATGGGTCATAGGTTCATAGGTTTATAGGTAGGTACTAGGCTATTGGCCCTAGGGCCTATATAAGCCTAGCCAAAAAGGTACCCTGGCTTTCGCCACCCAAGAAAATTATTTTCCTGTGCCCCTGTCGAGCAGAGCCACAGAGGTGATCCCTGGGGTGAATTTCTTATTTCCCATCCAATCATCAAGATTTTTCTTGAAGAGTACTAATGTGGAGCTTTGTTTGATATAGATAGGTAGTTTGTTAGAGTATGGGAAGTCTCTGGGACAGGAATCTAGCCTTCCAGAATGTTATGTTTATTGTGGTGACAAGGTTTAGGTCCCTAGAGCATGTAGCTCAGAGGGATTGGGATTTCTTTAAGTGGAGCATGTCCAACAGCTCTGGGTTTGACATAGCTTTGTATGTTAGGCAGAGATCGCCTCTGAGTAGGCGATATGCGACGGAGTAAAGCTGGAGTGTTTTGAGACGGTCTCTGTAGGGCATCTGTTTGAAGCCAGTAATCCTCTTTGTGAGGTATTTCTGCGGCCTTTCCAGTTGTTGTAGATGTTTTGTGAGGTACATACCAAAAGGGGTGTTATACTCTATAATGGGTTTAATGAGTGACAAGTAGAGGGGAACAATGACTTCTTTTTTCCTGGATGAGAAACCTTTTGTGATGAGTTGTGCCATGTAGAAGTATTTCCTGACTACTGTGGCGATGTGATTATCAAAGGAGAGACTACTGTCCACGTGTGTCTCAAGGTTTCTTATCACAATTTCGGTGTTAAGTGGAATACCACCTATGTGGTAGCTCATGGGTACAGAGTTTTTACCAAAGGGGATGACAATGCACTTTTTGGCACTGAGCTTGAGACCATGGCTTTGACACCAGGCATCTGTCTCAGTGAGGCCCTTTTGTAGGATGTCCACATTGTTAGGAGTTTCAATTATGGCTCCTAGTTTGCAGTCACCTGTGAACTTTGTTAGCCAAAGACCTTCTGTGTTAGCCTGTACTTCAGAAAAGTAGATACCAAACAGGAGGGGACTCAGGACTGTACCCTGTGGTACTCCACTTGTCACTGGTCTGAAGTCGGATTTGTAGTCTGCTACTTTCACAGTGTGGGATCTGTCAGTGAGCCAGCTGGCAACCCATCTTGTGACATAGGGATTTATACCTAGTTTAGTGAGTTTATCGATAATTCCAGAGTGGGGGATGGTGTCAAAAGCCTTGGCGAGATCTAGATAGGCTGTGTGAACCACCTTACTCTTGTCTACGGTTTTGGTAACTGCTTCAAAGAAATCTATCAGGTTTAAGAGACATGATCTGCCTTTTACAAACCCAAACTGGGTGGGGTCCAGAGTTTGGAGATTACCAATGTCTTTGT
This sequence comes from Protopterus annectens, assembly GCF_019279795.1. NCBI lineage: Eukaryota > Metazoa > Chordata > Ceratodontiformes > Protopteridae > Protopterus > Protopterus annectens. The sequence goes on along the minus strand of NC_056745.1, from coordinate 129,624,083 downwards.
TTATAAGTTCTGTGATGATATGTTCCATGGCCTTGCAGACCAGGCTCGTTAGGCTAATGGGGCGGTAGTTCCCAGGGTCCATGGTGGCTCCCCCTTTGTGGAGTGGGATAACAGTCACTGTGCACCATTCAGTGGGCACAAAGCCTGAGGTGAGGCTATGACTGAACATGGTGCTTAGGTGGAGTGCCAGTTCATTCTGTAGTTCATGTAGAACATAGCCTGAAATGTTGTCAGGTCCCATGGATGCTGTGTTCTTGGATTTGGAGAGTGTGGTTTTTACTGTGCAGCTGTGATTATAGGAACTTTGCATTCTTCCAGTATAGAGATGGGCCCTTTAGGGGGTGAGAGGGGGGTAAAGTTAGCACTGAACTTATCTGCCAGGATGTTGGCAATATCGATTGGGTCTGTATATTTAGTGCCATTGTGCTGTAACTCAGAGCAGATCTGAGTGTTGCCATTGAGATTCTTGACATAGCTATAGAATGCTTTGTGGTTGTCTTTAGAATCAGTGGTGACTTTGTTTTCATAACTAGCTTTGGAGGGTTTTATGAGGGATCTCAGCTTCTTACTGAGGCTGACCATGGAGTTCCTCCAATAATGGGATTTTACTCTTTTTTTGCAACAGTTTCTTTCTTTCTTTTGTTGTGGAGTTTTATTATGGCAGGGGACCACCAGATTTGATTCCTTTTTTGGAGGATAGCATCTTGGTTCAGTTAGGGATAGCATGATACACGCACTCGTGTAAGTGCTTATAAAGTGCATTTGTGTAGGAATCAGCAGTTGTACCTCTAGTGTCCGTCTGCATGGGTGTCATGAAGTTTGCCACTTCTGTCACTTTAAGAAGTGTGAAATTGGCTTTGGTGAAATTTTTTACAGTGGTTTCCCTAATAGGGGGTGGGGGCGGGATGTGGATGTCTAGGGTGATTAGTTTGGGGTTGGATCTGACCAATGAGGAATTGACCTCTGGTGGGGAACACTGGTCGCCCATGTTGGTAATGACCAGGTCTAGGATACTGCTGCCCCTAGTGGGGGTGTGGATAAGTTGATCCAAGGCATTGGAATTTATGAATTCCAGAAAACGTTGAGCAAAAGAGTTGCTACATGAGTAGTTTTCCCAGTTAATGGTGGTGTAGTTGAAATTGCCTATTAATAGGGTGTTGAGTTCTACCCTAATATTTTCCAGTGTATCAAGAAATGAGGAGTGGGAATCCTGGGGCATGGTGGGGGATCTGTAGCAAGTTACAATTTGGATTGCAGTCTTGCCCAGAATTAGTTGCACTTGGATAATCTCAGATGCATTATGCTGAGCAACTAGCCTGGAGGTGTGGATATCCTTAATGAATATGGACACGCCTCCACCTTTAGTGTTTTGGTCCAGGTTAGGTGGCCGAAAGGTGTGGTATGAATTAAAGCCTGGTAATGCAGGGGTGCTCTCTGGAGCATTGAACCAGGTCTCTGTCACTGCACAGATGTCAATGTTCTCCATTTTAAGGAGTGCCTCGAGTGAATGCATTTTGAGGTTTAGGCTTCTAGCACTGAGTAGCATTACCCTCAGATTTTGCTTGCTTGTACCTGTTACAGTGGTGAATTTGTCATTTGAACCTTGCCTAAAAAAGGCACTATAGGGGTGGCAAGAGCCTTAGCCAGTATCAGGAATCCCAAGGGTGACAGGTGCAGGCCATCTCTGGCAAAGCATCATGGTCTGTTGATCATGTCATCTCAGGCAGACAGATACTGGATCCCCTTAGAATGACACCAGAAGCTTAGCCAATTGTTGAAGTCAATCATTTTGTCCTTGTACTGTGGTATCATTCTGGATGATGGCAGGATGCTACTCAGGGCTAGGGTCATACCTGCCTGGGGTACAAGATCGGAAGCTCCTCCATGTCTCTTTTCATATAGTCCAGGGAGGTACATCTCAGGTCATTCACACCAACATGGACAATGACAGAGTCATATTTGTACTTGTGGAGCGACCTGAGTGCGTGCGTTATGTGGTGGATACTGGCACCTGACAGGCAGCTGACAGTAACTTTCTCTTTGTTTAGCCTGGTGAGTGGAACATCAGTGTGCCTGTCTATAGAGTCACCTATGACTAGAGTGTTGGTACACTATTATGCCTTATGGACTGTGGTTGAGTGGCGCACTGAGTTTGTGGGCAGTGTGTCATTTGGGTTGTGTTGGGGAGGTGGATGTTGCTTGCGTTTCTGCTTTGGAGGTCTCTGTTGCTTGAGCAGATTTTTACTAACAGCCTCCATGAATGTAGGTGTGTGTTTTGTGTTTCTATGCGTCTGTTTTCACCATGTAAGTTTTGAGGGATGAGTGTGGTGTGGTGCGGTGCAAGTGTTTACCTTCTCCTCTTGACTGTCTAGTCCAGTCTTGGGTGAAGAGAGCTTTGCTTCTAGTTTGGTTATACAAGTGCATCTCTCACAGGTTGTAGTGTTGGGTGGTAGGAGGAGAGGGTTGTTTGTGTACATGAAGCTATTGTTGCATTGTCCCAAGATGCCCAGAATCAAGGAAACCTCTTGGCCATGCTCAGATGGCTCTTACCTCTGGGTCTCCTAAAAGCTGGTGGACTGGGTCACTCATTATCCTCCTTCACAAAACGATAAGAAGTCTCAGACAGGAAAGATTCTTTATGTCACAGAGCCTTACCTCCAAGGCTCCTGGGATGGCTTGACAAACCCCTTGGGTGACCAGGCCGTGCAGCAAAGGTTACATCTTAGTTTGTTGGTCTAGGATTCACTGGCACTCTGGGTTGACTGGATGCCCAACAAGGCTGCATCCTAATTCATTAGTCCAAGATTCACTGGATCTCTTGGTGACCTGAATGTCCAGCAATTGATACATCCTAATTATTGGTCTAGGATTTACTGTCACTGGGTGGCCTGGATGTCCACTAAGGCTACATCCTAATTCATTTGTCTAGGATTCAGTGATGCTCTTTTTGGTGACACACTCTTCCTCTCCAAAAAAAAAAAAAAAAAAAGAACAGACGGCGTTTTGGGTTTGATATGTCTTCTCCTGCCAAGTATCATCCTGATATCCTTGGTACAAGAAAGAGTCCAGATCCACTATGATGATGTCTGAACACTCTGGAAGTCATGAGAGAAGAAAAGATGTCCACCAGCAGCTTATTTTCAAGGATAAGGAATTATTCATCCATCCAAGCTTACCAGTTGTATCTGACTACTGCAGCTATCCTGCAAACAGCCATTACCACCCATGCAGTTTACTAGGCATATAAGGAACACAAGTAGGTTTCCAATCCTTTCTTCTGTATAATACACACACGCACACACTGTGTGCGCACCAAGGAAAAATGTTAATATATCAATCTGTCTACCGAATGTCTTTGGGAGGTGAGGGAAACTGGAATAACTGAAGAAAACCAATGCCAATGCCAACACAGGGAGGACATATGGATTCAGCACAGAGGCACATTCTGCATCAGTAATGCTATTATACATATCTATATTCTACCTAGTGCACCTTCTCACCTAGGACAAAAAGGTACAGAACTATGAACAGTAAGCCAACGTCTTCATTCAGAATGGCACCATGCTCTTCACAATGCAGCTACAAAATGGAGGATGAGCTTAATTAGCTGGGACATTCCAGACATAAATAACATGTGTGGGATGTTGCACTGGGTATTTTAAATCTAGTTAATGCTTATAATAGAAGTAAACTTTTGAGATAGATGACATACCAAGTATTGTGTTAAAAAAAATGTTTTTTTGTTTTTTTTGTGGACAAGCTTTCCACACTCCCTTCTTAAAATAACAAACTCCAAGGATGTTGCACCTTGGAAAATAAGTTTATTACAGAACTGGTCATCACAAATGTCAGCTCCCACAGAAAAAGAAATAAAGTAGGAGGATGACCACATACAGAAACTAAGTCTTTGCTAGTATTATTAAAGCTTCTTTTGTGTCATGTCACAGGGTTTGGTTCCATATCAAAGATAGCCTCTCACTAAGCTGACACAGATAGAGTACTGATTAGCATAGCAGTTACAACTGGTCTATAAGTCACTAAAGACTAACACATGAGCCAGTCATCAAGTAAGACATTTTACTCCAAATAAACCCTTTTAAGTGGCTAATTTGGATTTATGCAAAGGCAAATAGCCCCAGAATTCTAATACCAAACATCTTATCATTTAGTAGTGGTATTAGCGCTTTAATAATTATGCACGAGACTTGGCAGGTCCATTTCCTGTGCCCAGAGTATGAACCACTCAAGTTGCTTTAATGGGATAACTTAAGACCAAAGACAATAAAATAAAGCTGACCTGGTAGAACTGTCAGAGAATGGAAGCTCTATTGTTAGGCTAATGAAGTATGAATTAGTCGACCATCCATGCCTCCATAACCTCTACAAAGACTTGGGAACCCACATAACAATCTAATGACTAATAAACATGCAGTTCAGTAAATCGTTTTTAGGAGGTCTATATTAGAACATCGAAGTTTCACGTCTTCGAATGTTCTAATATTGACACCTAGTAACCGAAAACCGGTAAGACTGAAAATTTAGAACATCGAATTTTTTCCTGGGGAAAAAAATTTCTGTTCCAAAATACATACACACAACTCAAACACACCAAACAAACAGCAATCCATACACATACACCTAAAATCTTACTTCTAAACCTACAGGAAATGGACCTGCCAAGTCTCGTGCATAATTATTAAAGCGCTAATACCACTACTAAATGATAAGATGTTTGGTATTAGAATTCTGGGGCTATTTGCCTTTGCATAAATCCAAACTGTACATACACCACTATCTACCCACTTACCTTAACCCAAACCCTAACCCTAAGGTCTGCCACTATCGCACACACACCTAACCCTAACTCACCTATCCCACCCTAACCCTCACATCCAAATATTCGTACACTTACCTGACCCGCGCCTTAACCCTAAGTCACCTATCCCACCCTAACCCTCACATCCACACAGTTGCACACCTACCTGAACCTGACTGTAACTTTCCACCGTAGAGCTGAAAACAGCGAAGTGACAGGAACGGACAACCAAATTCTTTCTCTAGGAAAGAATTCGGTTATCCAAAACTTTGCTATTTTCAGCTTTCGCTTATTAGGTGTCGATATTAGAACATTCGAAGACGTGAAGCTTTGATGATCTAATATAGACACGTTTTTAGTACTGTATCTCCTATATATAAATTTATGGAATTTGGCCAAATCCACATTAGAGTGTACAGCAGGCAAGTTACTGTATTAGATCGAATATCGTAACTCTGAATCTCCAGCATGTCGAATCACACAGTGTCGAATACCTGAACTTTCCTATACCTAACTATGATTGTGTCCAAAAATTAAATGTTTCGCTTACGTGAATAACTTTACATTCCTTTCATTTCCCAGTCAGCAAATATAAAAGTTATAATACCTTGCTTTAGGGTAGTGCAATATGCCAGCTATGGCAGAGGAAGTAAAAAAAATATATAGGTCTACTTCATTTGACCTAAATTTAATTTGACTGAAATTCATTTGACTCAGACCAAAACATTGAAACTCATAACACTGACACATTAAAGTAAAAGGTATATGCCCTTTTCCTCACTGTAGTGCGATCCTGGAGTTAGTATACATAGTTAGGGGGGGGGCTTATACTTTATACATTTTAAACCATATACATGGATATTTATAACTGCAATGAATAACTCTTTGCAGAAAACAATATTTACCTAAACTATGTGGGGGGCTTCACCCCCCTCCCCCCCTCCCCACCCGACTCTAACTATATATACTAACTCCAGGATTGTACTACAGTGGGGAAAAGGGCATATACCTTTTACTTTAACGTGTCAGTGTTATGAGTTTTCAGTCTTTTGAACTTTCAGTGTTTTGGTCTCAGTCAAATGAAATTTAGGTCATATGAAGTATATATATATATATATATATATGTGCATCCCCTTGCATTTTAAATTAGATCTATCCCACAGTGGACTTTGAAAAGGAAAAACACTGCTGCATATAGACGGTTATCTATAGCTAATGGAAAAAGTTAAGGATTCCCTGGCCAAAGACTTCACAAAAATGTAGAGGCTGAGCGGTGACTTCACAAGAACACAACAGGGGAAGGTTACGTAAGTCATCTGCCCATCGTCATCCACCTGACACTATGGTGTTGCAGGTGTACGAAGCTGCCAGTAACTTATGATTGCATGCTACTTTGTCAAGGAAAGCACCATTCGTTATTGTTGATGATGCCATGGCGTCCACCTCAACTGTAGCAGCTGTTGCCTTGCCATCCAGGAAAGCAATGGTGCAATGTGAACATAAAATAAGACAAAAGGTACATGGTAACTCATTTGGTGATACAGTAACACCAGAAAACCTTGATGTCAATGAATGGACATTTAAGACTGGACTTTTTGTGCTTAGGTAATATAGTGATGCTAATGTTAGCCTAACGGTTATTGTGAAGATGTGAAGCATACTGCTGAAAACTCATATGACCTGTCCACATGGACGATTTAGCTAATGGATGGCATATTCTTGTGTAAAGGCTCTGTGTGCCATCAAAAATTGCACAGTGTGCATATTTTTATACATATTGCATTTACACCATGTGTCCCATTAGTTTTTTTCATTAATTTTGAAGACATTTAAACACATTTAGACATCACAGACCAGCTTCCATTTAATAACTGAAATTACAAGTGTAACACCCAAAGTGATTTAGGATAGCCCCCTATGCTAACTGCTCACCGCGTGGCACCCAGGTTACCAACGCTGAACTGAAGGACTCCCTCCTAGTGCGAATGCACAGACCAGCTTCCATTTAATAACTGAAATTACAAGTGTAACACCCAAAGTGATTTAGGGTAAAATATACATCCTAGCTTAATTTTGTTAGTCTGGAAGTGTTCTGTTGGCAGGAATCAGACAGTACCTTCACCAAAAATCAGGCTCTGATACTATATTGCTAAGATTTATGTACAGCAAAAACGGCAAGCATTTACTTTAAATATTTGTCAGCTGAACCTACAGCCAGTTACCTTTAAGACCCAGCAAAACTCCTTGTGGTGTATTCCCTGATGTCAGAGAAGTTATATTACACCCCAGTAGTTTTCCGCCATTTTTCCTGCACAACGGAAAACTACAGGTACTGTCCTGCCCTCCTGCCCTCCTGCCCGGTCGCACATCTCCTTGCCTCTAGGTATGTACTAACCTAATTAAAAAGAAAATACTGAATTACTGTTATTTCCTGCAATGCATCTAGTGTTTTGCTCAGTGTGATTGCTTGTTTTACTTTCACGGACATACTGAAGGGTTGAATGTACTGTTGGCGTTGATAGCGTCGCTTAATTTCAAACAAATTGTATTTAAAAAGGAGAAAAAACTTCATTCTGTACTTTTTTCAGCTAGTCATCTAGAGTTTGCTTAGCGCAATTGTCCATTAGACTTTTACGGAAATACTGCAGGGTATGAATGTACTGTTGGCATTGCACAGCGTCGTTTATTCACAGTCAATGTGTAGTTGAACAAGCCATAATAGCTAGTCTACGATAACATGCCAATGCATACGTTTATCACTAGACCATGACTACTCATAGAATTAAGTTAGAATAAGTCTGTTATAGCTGTGTAAGCCAAGAACTGTTTTAAAATTACTACTACTGTTACCACTACCTACAATATACTTTCAAGTTACTGCATAGCGAGCTAGTGTTTAGCCTTTCATTAAGATATCTAGCAACAAATTGGTTGTGCCTTTGACTTAGAATAGGTAATTCTGGTACGCATAATAAGTTTACTGTGCTGTTATATGCTGAATGGGGGTGCTTTGCAATTGTTTCACTTATAAGCTGACTACTTTGTAAAAGGCTCTAGCAATGTGCAATGTCTGAATTTCATTAGCCTCAGAACACATTAAAACCACTGTCTCTCTCCCTTATCTCATCCTAGATAGCCCCCTATGCTAACTGCTCACCGCGTGGCACCCAGGTTACCAACGCTGAACTGAAGGACTCCCTCCTAGTGCGAATGCACAGACCAGCTACCATTTAATAACTGAAATTACAAGTGTAACACCCAAAGTGATTTAGGGTAAAATATACATCCTAGCTTAATTTTGTTAGTCTGGAAGCGTTCCGTTGGCAGGAATCAGACAGTACCTTCACCAAAAATCAGGCTCCGATACTATATTGCTAAGATTTACGTCCAGCAAAAACAGCAAGCATTTACTTTAAATATTTGTCAGCTGAACCTACAGCCAGTTACCTTTAAGACCCAGCAAAACTCCTTGTGGTGTATTCCCCGCTCCGCTTCACTCGGGCTCGCTCAGTGCCCCACCCTGCCCCCTTATCCCACTCGCCCCCACTACCTCTACATTTATTAGGTCACCCAGCCCATCCCACTTGCCACCTACCAATCACAACTGTCCCTCACTCTGACACTTCTCCCGCCCACTTTTCTGACTTTCTATACTACCAAGGTTACTCTCCTAGTCCTCCCACCCACCAACCTCTCTCCATCTCCACTCTGTCACTTCCCCCTCCCACATCCTGCTCTCCCATTCTACCAAGGAAACTCTCCTAGTCCTCACACCCACTAGCCTCTCACTATACCATGGATAAAAACTAATTTTCTATCTTCCCCTTCATAGTATTACTCCTTCTTATTCCTTATCTTTTAACCAGATATGAAACTCAAGCCCTCTCAGGAGTTCACCACCCCAGGAGTCACACCTCCTCACATTCAAACCATCCCTCCAATCTTATTTCTCCCTCTCTCTACCCTGCTAATAACCCAGGCTCCAAGATAGTACATCCTACCCTCTACCACCCTAAGGCAACCACAACTAAAGCTAATCTTAAATTACTAATTAAACTCCAAAAACTACTAGACCACCTGAAAAAATGTATCACAAAAGATGGCGACATCCACCCCAACCCTAACACTGTCCCAGGCTCTAACTCCTCAAAATCCACCAGAAGCTCTGCTGGCTCCCTCCTTATGTTCCACCTCAATCTAAGAAGCATTAATAACAAGGTTCACAACTTACATGCTATGCTAGCTACCCATTCCCCTGACATCATGTGTCTATCAGAAACATGGCTCAAACCAAGCACTAAGGATGAAGAAATTATCCCACCCAGGTATAATATCCTTAGGGCTGATCGGACAACTAAAAAGGACGGGGGAATAGCTATCATGTTCAAGAATTCATTGAATATCATAAGGCATCCACTCCAACCTCCTAAAGTCTCTAACTTAGAACTGATTGCCCTAAAGCTATGCCTAAACAGCCAAAAAAGTATCAATCTTATAGTAATTTATATACCACCAGGCAAGAACTTAGAAAACCTAGAGCAAACTCTCAGCTGGTTTGCCACCAACTACCCTCAAGAAACCATAGTACTAGGGGACTTCAACATTGACTGGGGCCATCTGCTCCGAGCACACAAATCCCCACCCCATCAACCTACATGGCTTCTCCCAAAACATTCTCTCTCCCACTAGAACTGGAAATGCTCAGCAAAAAGAGAGTATCATTGACTGGATTCTTACCAACAAGGGTACAAATAACTATACCACAGGGACCCTTCCCAATGACCTTAGTGACCACCTTATAACCTTTATCATAAAACATAAATGCCCCCCAACCAGACTAGTTAGAAATAATAAGAAATGTCCCAGACCAATTTCTTGCAGAACTCAAATCTTGTAATTGGTCCATCCTAAAACCTTTATCCCTAGATGAGAGTGTGTCATACTTTAATGACACATTCCTCAAGATACTTGACTCCCACGCCCCAAAGTGACTAATCAGAACTAAGGAACGAATCGCACCTTGGCTAACAAGAGATACTAAAACCAAAATTAAACTCCATGACCAGGCCTGGAACAAATGGAGAGCTACTAAAACTCCCCTAGATCGCACCAAGTTTCAACAGCTTAGAAACTCAACAAAAGCAGCCATTACCACAGATAAAAAACAATATTTCTGTCACCTTCAGGATAAACATCAGCATAACCCTAAGAAATTTTGGGCTGGATTTAATAACCTCCTTCATCCAGGCAAATCTACCACTCCCACCCCTGAGAAACTCATCGGGAAAGATCCAGAAGAAATAGCCAACACCTTTAACTCTTTTTTTTACCGAGACCATTCAGTCCCTAGCCAGTCAGCTCACCTCTACTCCCTCATCAGTAACTTTAACTAAAGACCCTGCTCACCCCTCCTTTAACTTACAACCAACATCTACCTCCTATATTCGTACTCTTTTGAAAAAACTCAAACCAACCACCCTAGCGGCTGACCAACTTCCCAGCCGAATACTTACAAATAGCGTCTGATGCCATAGCCTATCCCATATCAATCTTGATTAACAGAACCATAACTGAAGCTACCATTCCCTCAATTTGGAAAATCTCTTATATCATCCTTCTCCACAAAGGAGGGACCTCCACGGATACATCCAACTACAGACCCATAGCAATACTGTCTCCACTAGCCAAAATTATGGAACGGTGTGTTCACAAACAACTCATAAACCACCTTACCCTTAATAGTCTCTTGTCTAACACCCAGCATGGTTTTCGCCCCCATCATAGCACAACCACTGCTCTTCTCTCCTTTGTTGACTCAGTAAATAACAACCGCAATAATAAATTAATAACCTCCGCTCTCTTTCTTGACCTATCGAAAGCCTTCGACATGGTCAATCACCAGCAGCTGCTCCATACCCTGGATACCCTACACCTTAGCAACTTAACCATAAGTTGGTTTAATGCTTACCTCTCTGGTAGAAAACAAGCTGTTCAGTGGAAAAACAGGCTATCTGACCTACTCCCCAATAATATTGGGGTTCCCCAGGGCTCTATACTCGGTCCCCTTCTCTTCTCTGTCTTTATAAATGATCTTCACTCAGTCATACCCAAAGCCACCTGCATTCAATATGCAGACGACTCCACCCTGATCTGCTCTGATGTCTCTCTCACCAAACTCCAAGCTACAACCCAGAACTGTTTTACTTTAGTCGAAAAATGGTTCTCAGAATTAAAACTCTTACTTAATCCTACTAAAACCAAGTTACTACTATTTTTCCCCACTGTAACTACCTCCCAAGGAAAAGAACCTCCAAATATCAACAACCCAACCTTCCATGTGACTTCCACAAATGGCACCATTATAGAGCCTGTCTCCCACACCAAACTACTAGGTGTGACCATTGACCACAAGCTTAAATTTGATACGCACGTCAGCCTGACCATTAAGTCTGTAAACAAGAAACTCGGGTCCATGTAAAGAATAAAGAACTTCTTAACCCCACACACCAAACTAACTATCGCACGCACCCATCTCCTCTCCACCCTTCTATATGCCTCCCCGATACTCTCATTTCTCAACAAGAGAGAGCTCAATAAACTCTCTACAGCCTATAACCATATAGCCAGATTTATAACGGGAATGCCTTATTGAACCCACCACTGCCTAAACCTAAAGACACTTGAATGGTTAGAATTGCCCAATATACTCAAACTCAACCAACTCGCTGAGGCATTTAAAATAATTAACCAACCAGACAAAACCACTGAGCAAAATACTTACCCCCTACTCCAACCTAACCTGCCTCAGATCATCTAAAAGTCTTCAGGTACAGACCATTAAATCTAACAACTCGGGAGGTGATGCTCTCTATGCCAATTCCATTAGAAAATTCTGGAATTCCCTCCCAAACAACCTAAGACTCATGACCTCTCTTAATCAATTCAAAAATCACCTCAAAGAATTCTTTAAGTCCCACTGGCTATGCCCCTGTACTAAACCTAACACCAAATGTCCAGGACCACCTAAACCTCTTCCCATCCCAGAGTTATCTTTTTTCCCTTAAGGCTGCACAATGTAACCATGTTAGACTATCTACATAAGCTTTGTACCTGTTACTCAACAGTATGTAAAGCCAACTGTTTTTATGTCTGTATGTTAATAATATTTACTTCTGCTTGTATATGATATGTACCTTCTTTTCTTCTGGAGCTTTTCTCCCCGGGCCTCTACTGAAAAAGGACATGTATCCAGCTAGACTAGCCCGGTCAACAAATGTAAAATAAAATAAATAAAATAAAATAAATTTAGAGTGTACAATTGTTTTTGGTAAGGGGTGTTTGATTTACTCAGTGACCAAGGTGTAGCAGCAGCAGTCTGGTTTGTACTGTGTGATTTTGAACATGCTGCTCCAAAAAGCATGGAAAGGATTATTTTTGGTGTGTAAAGTAATGGTTGTTTTTTCCACTTTTCTAAAAATATTTGGAGAAGGATTCAACCATTGAGATTAACAACTCTGTATGGGTTATCAGTTAAAGTGTAATTATTTGTTAAGGAATTGGTGCCTTTGGCGTTTCTACCCGTGGATGATGTATTATGTGGATTTGAGTTTCTTAGAGCAAATTGCCCTGAGGAATGCGTTCAACTCAAGAAATATTTTGAGGAGGTATATGTGATGGAAAAACATCATAAGCTCACTATGAGGTGTGGTTTAACAGGTCATTTTCAACCCATTTTCCTGTGTCTGCATAGAATGTCTTCATTTTAAAGCAGCTCTGCCTCCCATGCACACAGAATTCAGTTGAGGCATGGCATCAACACTTGAGATGTCCACTTGGAAAGTGTTTGGTTTATGTTAGCTGTATAATGCATCTGCTTACAAGAGAAGACTGAGTAAATCAAACGAGGCAGCCAATGATTAAAGGTACAGCTCCTTCCCAGAAAAAGGGGAGCTTATGCAATGTAAGGATCACTTCAATTACATATTAGATAGCAGAATGTATCACACAAAGGCACAATTCCTGAAAGCTGTTGTTTAGAGTCTTAAATTGTAGGCATTAAATCTATCATGGCAACCTCCACTTAACTTCTGCTAATTTGGCTCAATGCTGTGAATACATTTACTTCGTATGGCTGTAGGACATGTTATACTGTCACGTACATTTGATTTTGAGATGTTACGTTTGCATGAGTGACATGCATATGGTAATCAGATGTGTACTTTGTACTCTCTTTTCAATGTGAAGCATGTCAAGTATTCATTATTTTGCTGTGTTAACTGGACTTTGGAGAACGCATATGGTTTTGCTTTCCATGGAAAATTTGATATAATGTGATTCAACGTACAGAGATTCAGTGAAGTGTTGGTTCACTTTTCTTAATTTGCACTTGTACGTCTCACTCTAACATGGAGTCAGCCAAATGCCATCTATTCATTCATCTATCTATCTGCCTATCTATCTCAAATGAATTTAGTCAATTACACGTATGGTCGACATCTGTTTAGTCAAAAAATGTGGCTAGGTACAGAAATGATTGACAGGTGTGTAAGATCACACAGTTCTTGAGGTTGGGAAATATGCCCTTTCCCCGACATTGTGCAATGTTGGAGTTAGCATATATAATTAGCAGGGGGTGTGGGGAGGTGCAGCCCTCCATATGCCAGGTACAAGGGGAAAGCTCCCTGCAAAAAAAATATTTTTTATTTTCTAGTTTAATTTTGCATGTGCTGAGGTTTTGCTCAGTACATGCATACCAGCGTGTCAATGTTTGCAAAGCTGGCGTTTTCTGGTTGTGAGCAAATTCCATCGGACACATACACACACACACACACACACACACACACACACACACACACACACACACATCAAGGTGACGAAACTCAACTATAAAATTAAAATTTTTTTGAAACAACTAAGTCAGTCTGACAGTTTATATATTTCATTAAAATAGTCTGTGGATGGTCTTTAGCCATCTTGATCCAGTCACTGATTCTGCACAGTTCTTTCACTATATGCAAAAAATATATCCCTTTATCTCTACTTTCATTTCAGCTGGAGTTAATGCTCTGAAAACTGCACATTTAGAAGTGAAGATGATAGATTTTTAGCTAGCTTACAGCTCTTTGCCTGACTGCAACTGTGCATGTATATACTGGTGCCATTTGTTTACATATGTATGTTATATGCACTCCTTGGTTCAAGTTGTTAACTGTACCCAGGCCATGACTGAAAGTGGTCACTAGACCAGTCCACCAATATGGTCAATAAATAAATAAATAAAGGGATGTCAAGACATGTAGTCTGCTATGTTGTCCTTACGTTTTAATAAACTACATTGAATTTTTCTTTTGTATGACATTAACCTCATATATATATATATATATATATAGAGAGAGAGAGAGAGAGAGAAAGAGAGACAGAGAGAGAGAGAAGTGGTTTGATATGAGGTTATTGAAACTGTCAAGGGAATTGTGATAAAGTGATGTGGAAGAGTCACATGTCCATACAACTGGTAAGGATCCTTCTAAGACATGTGCTGGAATAAGCAATGAATCTTGTGTGTCCATTGTGTTTTTAACTCAGTACTGCAACTTAAGTCTACAGAGTTTACATCTATGTCAAGTGACTGGGAATTAATATATGCAACCTATATATGTACGTGTGTGTGTATATATATATATATGTATGTATGTATGTGTGTGTATATATATATATATATATATGTGTGTGTGTGTGTGTGCAAGTGAGTTCAGACTCTTTCAGTTCATCAAGACATTTTTGATGTCTCATCCATTCAAGAGCACATTTTATTTATTTAATTCTCTTAGTGGAGCACTCATTGTCCTGATTTTTCTTTACAAAATGTGCGCAGTAGCGTGTAATACCAAGCAGACTCCTGACATTCTTGACAGTGTTTGGAGGAACTAACCATGTAGCGGTTTGAACTTCAGGAGGTTAGCGAACATACCATTTTAAGAGCCAATAAGCATAAAGCTTAGGTGTATCCATGACTACCTCCCTCTTCTCCTCCTTCAGACTGAGTCACATTCTTTTAGTCTCACAATTACTGTTTTTGAGCCTTTGCTCTTTTTTTTTTTTTTTTCAAAATGTGTTATGTCATCACCAAAATTTTTAGCATCTGGTATTTCTTGCATCACCTTTGAAATCCAGATTGAATGATTTACACCACAGAATTAAAATCGATATGAGCTTTCTAGACTGAAACTTATTCAGAAAACAGTTATGAGACTATTTTCCAGGTGAAACTCAAGTTGATGGTGCCGTTACTTGAGGTTAAGTTTAAAGAACACAGTTGTCCCACTATTGTCAATGGCAGCATGTTTTGTTAATTGAAGATACCCCTCCCTCTCTAGGATTTGATAAGGTGTACTCCTGTTAACATACATCTTCATCTCACCTGGACTTTTGGCCTTGGCTAGTATCAGAACTGTTGGGGAAACCCAACCAGCTGCTCCAGGCACTCATTTTCTACATTTTGTCTCAGATATGAGTGAGCAGAATGAGTAAATTAATGGTCTGTGTAAAGTTTGACATGATTTTTTTCAGCCTGCCAGTGAATCCAAACCCAGCAGTATTTGTAACATTGTCTTTCCTTGATTACATTTATGTGTTGCTTTATTTCTGTTTGATCTACTGCTTTTGCCATTGGTTTACTCATAGTAAAGAGCATTTTGTTAGTGACACATTTATTGTTGCAAGAGTTTAATTTCACCATGCTGACAAAACAATGTCAGTAGAAGTGGTGCCTCTGAAGTGAATGCACATTGCTTGAAGTAACTTTTATAATTGCTGCTTGCATATATTTGCCAAATGGTTCTTCATTCTACAAATTATCCTGACTTTTGCTGGACTGTCTCCTGTATGAGGATTTCTTGCCTTTTTTTTAACTATTCTCTTGTTTGAGCTCTCTTGCTTTGTGCCTGCAGGTATACTTTTGAATTTCATTAAGAGTTATTGCTTCACTATTTCCAGTTTTATTTTTCACTTTCTCTGTCAAACATCCCTTGTGATCGTGACCAGCCTCCTGACTTTTCCTTTATGACACGTCTGTATGATTTGTCTTTTAATCTCAGCCTTCTAAGTTATCAAACGTGCATGCTTTTCCTAGGCTGATCAAACTTGTGTAGTGCATACATAGTTATTCTCGACTGCTGTACAGCCTTTCTGAATTTCAAAATGCAGAACTGCACATTTTGTTCTTGAATTTAAAGTATCTTGTCATTTCCTTTTACAGTATCTCACCTTCAATATGTTGTAAAGATGCATTTAATCTGGTTTCATATATAATGCATAATGTAGTAAAAAATATTCCAACTCTAGTTTTATACATGGCCCTAGGCAGTGTGCTCTATCAAATTCTGGTAAGCTTCATGCCAGACATACTATTTTTTTCTATTTTTTCCCTTTTAAACAACTACAGTCTCGTATGGCTTGTAACTTCAGTTGTAGTCAGTCACTCTTATCTGCTTAAGAAAACTATTTCTAAAAGAAAGTTTTACTCAAACTATACTCAGTGTAGTTGAATGATGCTTCTCTCGGTCTTTTTGCTTCACTTTGTGAACGACAGCATTTCTGACTATGACAAAAAAAGATCCTGTTGAGAATTTTTCCTAAATCACAGCTCATTAGCTTTACCTTTTGCTGACAATTTTCTTAACACCTTATTTCTTGTCGCTTTCTTTATGCTGCTGTTATATGTGAACTTGGTTTGGTAGCTGAGATAACCTGTTACTAACTTACCACAAATAGTTCCAAAGATGTAAAAGGACCAAGTTAGGATGCCACCAACTGGTGCATCGGTTACATGTAAACTGTGAAGCACCGTTAAAAGGAGTAGACATTGAGGTATAAATGTGGCAAGGGTGAAATGGTCATCGGGTAGCATGCATCTCTGTCGCATTTTTCAAGTAGGAGATTTGGAAAAGCATAAAAGCAAAAACACTCCAATGTTCGATTCTCAAATTTTTACCAGTTAACCAAAGAGATCAGTGTTAATAATTGGCACAAATTATGCATAAGGCTCTTAATACTGATGTCCTGCACCCAGAGTATGAACTAACTGGATTACTTTCAGTGCTTTTTCTATCATACAACCATAACTAAAAGCAGCAGCAGCAGCACTCACCTGGTGAAACGGTGTCCAGAAATGAATGAAAGAAGCACCGTCACTGTGTCAGCAGTCCATGGATGAATCAGTCGAAAATTCATTCCTCTTAAACCTCTGTAAACATTAGGGAGTCCACAAAACAGTAAGACAGCTATGGATTCCCCTGTAAAAACAAATTCCAGTGAAGAGACGTCAGCACCTGCATTCAGTACCATAGTGCTTCAGGTGACGAATATCACTCAGAAGTCCTCCTTCCTGAAAACAATATATTTAATTCCTAAATCACAAGACAGGGATGGGATGCTCTGTTAAGCAGGAAATTGTGTTCAGTACAGCGGAATTAAACTTTGCACTATATTAATAACGGAAGCTGTAAGCTACAAGGGCTTCTAATTAAAAGAATAAAACTGTGTTTATGCATGATACAGCAAGACTGACCACTGACCATGGCTGGCTAGTCTTATCCTACTGTGCAAGAAGTCCAGACTGGAAGATCGGGAGTTGCAATCAGTGATGCAGGAGGGGAGGAGGAAAATTGTTGGCATCACCGATATGTGCGCTAGCAAGAGCAGCTGGGACATGGAAGTGGCTGGCTATAACTTGTCTGGGAAATATGGAAGTGGCTGGCTATAACTTGTCTGGGAAATATAGGAAAGGGAGAGATGAGGGCAGAGTAACAAGCTTCAGAAAAAAGGGCATCACATGCGATGTCAGACAGGAAGAACACCACCAAACCGGGAATGGGACAAGGAGAATCTATGGTAAGTACATTGGCATTTAAGGTAGAGACGGTGGGGGAAGCTGATAGATTGATACAATGCATTATCCATCAGATAGAATAAGAATATAATGAAAGACTGGTGGAAAGAATAAAGGAACAAGGAAGGAGAAAGCAGGTAATACTCATGAAGAAATAAATCTTACAGGTGCAAAATAGGAGATGCCAAGTTCTATGATAGAGAGGAAGGAGAAGTTATCCAAGATCTTGGACTGTGGAAGGTTCAGTCAATTGGTGGACTGTACCAGAAAGGGCAGAATTCTGGACATTGTTTTAACCATTTCGGAGAGCATCTTGGATGACCATATTAAGTCACCTTTAGCCAACAGTGATTAGAGGACGGGAAAGGGTAAAAATAAAAGGACAAATACTACAGCGTGGCATTTTACAAGTGTTGAGCATATGTTGCTGGGGGTGGTTGTCAAGGATGACTGAATCACCTATAGCCAATTATTATACCATCAAATGGCTAGCGCTAATACAGTGTGCAGTCTGTGTTCTCCTGTCTAGAGGATACTTTGTAACATAGCTGATGCATGAAGTGGTTGGTGTATGCAACTCTCCCCCTTATAGGGCACCATCTAGAGTCTGTGCTGCTGCCCACAACTCCGTTCCTGGGTGAGCTTGAGGTGGAAACACTCATTGTGCTTTAGGGAAGTGGAAGGGACCCCACAAAGACACAGAGAGAATATGAAAACTCCATTCAAGCACTGGCCGGTGGTGAGGATAGAACTTTGTACCTTATGCATAGAAGGATAAGACCTTAACCGTTACACCAACTTGCCTGTATATCAAAAGACAGAAAGGTGTATCTCACAAGACTGGGAAAATAAGCATACTAGTGCCAGTGTACAACAGCAAAGGGGACATCCACAATTGTGAGCAGTACAGAGGTATCAAACTCCTGTTACACTGCATGAAAGTTATGGAGGTTGATTGATAAATATGCAGAGCAGTAGTAAGTGAGATGTGAGATGAGCAGTTCAGATTTCCATCAGGATGCAGCACAACTGATCTGATGTTTGCAGTGAGATAGTTGAGGAGAAGCTAGCGATAAGGAAAAAGTCCATCTGGACATTCCTAGACTTGGAGAAAGCATAGGACAAGGTCCTAGGAAAGCTGAGTGGACAGTTCTAAGATGGTTTGAAGCCCTGAAAACATTAGTAAAATTGGTGTGGGCTGTGTCTACTAGTTACATACCAGTTGGATTTGCCCTTTCTAGATGGCCATAGAGGGGAAACACAGATATTCAAAATATGATGTAGGCAAGCAAACCAGAGAGAGGGAGCTCTCCATGACAACTAATAACCAACACGTTACCTTTAAGGGGTATATCATGGCCACTACATCTTCAGGAATTCGGGTACCTGACATCTAGCTAGGGAGGGTTCTAAAGAGGGGTATCCAAGGAATTATATGTGAAGGAAGAAGGCAGCCTAGAAGGTGTCCCAAGAAATGGGGGTAAAAAGGGACAAGATCTGCTATCCTACAAAGAAGAAACAAATTGAATTACTCCTACCAGTATGGTAAAATGTGTTGAAAGGAAAAGACTGACATCTCCTAGAGTGGCATCGCCAAGTACTGCTGATTTTAATGGCCAAGTTTTGAAAAAAAAAAAAAAAGTAATCAGCATGAATGAATACTGAAACTGCATTGGCTGAAAACAGGCCACGCTGAACTGCAATTTGAAAATAATCTTTGTGGACTGTTGCTGGATTTTGTGGCCCTTCATTTACAAGACTATTTGCTAAAAATGCATTTATTGAAACAGACTAGCAGTGAATTAGTGACTGGGTTTCTTTTGAGTTACTCTCCACAATTTTTGCAAGAAAATAAATTTGTATTAGTACAACAAAAAAAGGTGCAAACCGGATAAAAAAACAAACAATGCCAACAAAATATGGTACCAATGTTCAAAAAAGGCAAGACTGGTGCTAAATTAGTGTACCACAATTTATTGAACGTTTTCATCAAAAGACTTCATCAGAAACACAATAAAATTTAAAAACATCATTTAAATACTCAAACCAATTAAACAATTAATCCATCAATGTAAAATTTAAAAAGATAAACCACTAAAATACATAGAAATACAAACAAAAACTTTAACTTAATTTAAATATGCAATTAGATGAGCATCTTTGTTAAGCTTCAACTTTCTATATTTTAAAAAACATTTTATATTGACAGCCTCATTTAACCCAGGCTTGGGTTTTTTGACAATTTGTACCAGATTTTGTTCAAATTTGTATTAGTCCTTGTAAATAAACCTCAACTTAAAACTAAAAAGCTCTTTCCACAGATTGTTGATGTCACTGCAAGTACAGCATATTTCTACACCGGTGGATTCAGCAGGCAGAAGTACAGTTTTGTTGCAAACTGTGAGTTTCTGGGCCAAGTGAAAGCAAATACTTTGCCTGAATTGTTCTTCCTCATCCTGGAAAGGAAAACAAGGCTTACTAAGTGAATTCAACCCCCCTCTTAATATGGTAATTGCTGATTATTAAACGTGGACTTCATTATTGGCTTCTCTCAACTTGTGTGTGTACTAAAACTGTAGCCACTGTGTTCTGTTTGGAATGGGGAAAAAAAGACAACAGAGGCTTTAATGAACTGTACTACAACTCTTCAAGAAAGAAGTGGACATTGACCAACACCTGCTCAGTGTCTAACAACAAATATCCACTGTAATAAACCAACTATGAAACTCAGTGCAAACCAAAAAAACACAGTGTAACTCTGAAAAAAAAAACTCAGAATGGACAATGACGAGAAAGTTTATTTAGTAGCATTAGAGAAAAAGTACAGTTGTGTAAACTTACCATAAATGTAGATGTTGAGTGTATTCACTGTTGAAGTCATTACATTTGGGTTATCTGCCTGCAGGTAGCCCTCAGCCGGCCTGAATACCAGAGTCTTGGATTCCTGCGTTGGATGCTGTCTCTTCTTCCATGACGTCAGGTCGTCAGGGGTATGAAACATGCAGCCAATGCCATTACATCAGTTTTTCTTGCCCCAGATGTCAGGTGCCCCCACAATGGGTAGCAATTATATGTTATGGTACACCTCCATCAAAAAGCAAATACACTAGAAAGCTTAAATACACCAAACAAGAAGGCCACAAATCTGCAATGCAAATTGTGGCCTGCTATAGATCACCCTCCATGACCCAAGACCACCACTCCACCTTTCTGGAGACACTGGAAAACATGAAGGTCCTACCGAACACCCTGATATTGGGCGACTTCAATTATCCTACCATTCACTGGGAAAACTACTCAAGTACAAACTCTCAGGCCCAGCGCTTCCTGGAATTCATCAACAAATGCCTTGGATCAGCTGTTAAACTCCCCTACCAGAGGTGAAAACATATTGGACCTGGTCATCACCAACATGGGCGACAGGTATTCCACACCGGAGGTCAACCAGTAACTGGTTAGACCAGACCATAAACTAATCACTCCGGATGTCCACACCCCACCACCACCCCCAACTAAGGAAACCACAGTAAAAAAATTTTCTAAAGCAAACTTCACCTTACTCAAGACAGAGATGGCAAGTTTCACAGCCCTCACTCTAAAGGATAACGCTGCCCAAGATGCAGAAACCTTTACAAATGCACTCTATGAGCACCTACAAGGATGCATGAATCGTGCCATCCTTAGCAAAAACAAGACTCACTACTCTAAGAGAAGGAAACCAGTTTGGTGGACCCCTGCCATAAACAGGCTATACATTAGGAGGAGGAAACTAGTTCAGAAAAAAAGCAAATCCCAAGAAGGAAAGACATGTCTGATCAGTATCAGTAAGAAACTAAGGTCCCTCATGAAATCATCCAAGGCTAACTTCAAAAGAAAAATAGCCAAGGATTCAAAAGATAACCACAAAGCCTTCTTTAGCTATGTTAAGAATCTAAGTGGCAACTCACAGATATGCACTGAACTAGTGCAAAATAGCACAAAATACACTGAACCTGCTGATATTGCCAACATCCTGGCAGATAGATTCAGTGCAAATTTCACCCCCCTCTCACTTCCAAAAGGGCCAACAATACCAGAAAAGTTAAGTGTCCTAAAAATCACAGATGCACAGGTGAAAACAGCTCTTTCAAATGCCAAAAACACAGCATCAATGGGACCAGATGGTGTCCCAGGCTGCGTCTTGCACGAACTACAAAACAAACTAACCCCCCACCTAAACAGCTTCTCCACAGGCTACATGCCCATAGAATGGCATACAGCAATGGTTATTCCTCTCCACAAAGGAGGGGCCACAACTGACCCTGGTAACTATCGCCCCATAAGCCTGACTAGCCTGATCTGCAAGGCTATGGAGCACATCATGGAACTCATTAACAAAGACATTGGGAGCCTCCAAATACTTGACCTGACCCAGTTCGGTTTTGTTAAGGGCAGATCATGCCTACTAAACCTGGCTGACTTCTTCGAGACGGTCACCAAGGCCATAGATGAGGGAAAGGTGGTTCACACAGCCGATCTTGCCAAGGCTTTCGACATCATTCCCCACTCAGGTATTACAGAAAAATGTACCAGCCTGAACATAAACCCCTATGTCATGAGATGGGTTGCCAACTGGCTTACAGACAGAACTCACATGGTAAGAATAGCGGGCTCCAGGTCCGACTCTAAACCAATCGCAAGTGGTGTCCTGCAAGGCTCGGTCCTGGGACCCCTACTGTTCAACATATACTTCTCAGTACAGGCAAACACAGGAGGACTATGGTTAACCAAGTTTGCCAATGACTGCAAACTGTGAGCCATAATTGACTATCCGGCTGACACGGACATCCTCCAAAAGGGCCTTACTGAGACAGACACCTGGTGTCAAAGTCATGGCCTCAAGCTAAATGCCAAAAAATGCATAGTCATCCCATTTGGGAAAAACAAAACACCCACTAATTACCACATAGGTGGCAGCCCCCTTAATACAGAAGAGGTAATAAGAGATCTGGGGACCCATGTAGATAGTAATCTCTCCTTTGACAATCATATTGCCAAAGTAGTTAGGAAATCCTTCTATGTGGCCCATCTAATTACTAAAGGGTTCACATCTAGAAATAAAGAGGTTATGGTGCCCCTCTACTCGTCACTCATTAGACCCATCATAGAGTACAATACCCCATTTGGGATGTACCTCACAAGACATGTCCAACAGCTGGAAAGACCACAAAAGTACCTCACTAAGAGGATTACTGGTCTCAAACATATGTCCTATGCAGCCCGAATGAAAACCTCCGTCTGTACTCAGTGACATATTGCTTACTCAGAGGTGATCTCTGCCTGACTTACAAAGCCACGTCCAACTCAGAATTGATGGACATGCTCCACCTAAAAACATCCAAGTCACTGCGAGCCACACGCTCTAGTGAGCTAAACCTCGCCACAACAATAAATAGAACATGCTGGAGGGATAGATTCCTGTCACAGAGACTCCCCATGCTTTGGAACAAAATTCCAAACTACATCAGGCAGAGCCCCTCACTAACACTCTTCAAGAGAAACCTTGCCAAGTGGATGGGTAACAGAAAATACACCCCTGGGATCACTTCATTGGCTCTGCTTGGCAGACAATCAGATAATTAATCAATGGGGTGGCGAAAGCCAACACACTCTGGCTAGGCTTATAAATGCCCTGGGGCAGATAGCCTAGTACCGACCTATGAACCTATGAAAGGTAGAGCCAAGAGAAGTCAGGGGGCTGGAGGGAGGATAACCAGGACTGCAACAGTGAATACACTTGAACATCTACATTTATGGTAAGTTTACACAACTGTACTATGTTCTTCGTGTTTCACTGTTGCAGTCATTACATTTGGGTTGATTCCCAAAGCTGAGGAAGTTAGAGAGCATTATGACCAGTTATTAAGCCCTGCAAGACTGCAGTGGCAAAACCAGCTCTGGATTTAGAAAAATAGGCAAGTGGTAATGCTTGGTGAAGGTATGTACAGAGCTCCAGGTAGCAGCTTCTAGGATGTCCCTGGTAGGGACTCCTCTGAAAAAGGCTGTAGAGGTAGATGTAGCCCTGGTGGAATGTGATCTTATCCCCATGGGGTAGGTTTTCAATGGTGCTTATAGCAGAAATTAATGCAATGGGCTATCCATTTACAAATGGTTCGCTTTGAAATGGCCTTCCCCTCTGCCCCTGAAGCACAGCCAACTAGCAGCTGTTCAGATTTTCTGAGAGGCTTAGTCCTGTCCAAATAAAATCTAAGTTGTCTGTGCACGTCCAAAGAGTGCAGTATTCGTTCTCCTTTGTTTTGTGTATTTGGGAAAAAGGTAGGTAAATGAATGGACTGATTTAGGGCTACACTAGGCACCACCTTGGGCATAAAGGAAGGATTGGTCCTGAGGGAAACCCTGTCTCTGCATGGAAGATAATGAAGCGCTCCACTGCCATGAGGGTCTGTAATTCAGACACTCTTCTTGCTGAAGTGATGGCTAGAAGGAAGGTTGTTTTTAAAGAAAGGAATTTCAACTCTGCAGTAGCAGCTGGTTCAAATAGAGGGAGAATTTTTCCAATACAAAGTTAAGGTCCCAGGCTGGAGTAGGGACTTGCCTGGGGGGGGGGGGGTCTTAAATTTTTGGCCCCTCTGAGGAATTGCTTTAGCAGGGGGTGAGAGAATAGGGTTGGTTCAGTATTATAAATGTGCTGAAATGGCAGAGGCATGAATTTTAAATGATGAGAAGGATAGGCCCTTGTGGAGCATTTCTGTTAAGTACTGAAGAATATCAGGTAAGCTGGGCACCGGTGCCCATCCCCTGAGTCTGGCTCCAGGAACAGTATCTTTTCCAATTTTCAGCACAGGATTTTCTAGTACTAGGCCTCCTTGCTTCCAGAATGACATCTAGCACCTGCTTACTGAGGGATGCTATTGGAAAGCTCAAGGAATTAGCCAGGCTGCAAGATTCAGGGTTTGAAGCTGAGGGTGCAGAATCTGGCCAGCCTGCTGGGACAGCAGGGAAGGTGTCTGAGGTAATTGCCATGGCTCCAGCAGTATCATACTGCACAAGAGTGGGTACCAGTGCTGGTGTGGCCAGTCTGGTGCAATCATTATTGTCCTTGGCTTGTCCTGTTTGATCGTTAGCAGAACCTTCGAGAGGAGAGGCAGAGGGGGAAAGGCATAAACCGAGACGCTTTCCCAGGTAAAGGACAGGGAATCCACTTTCCAAGCTTGACTGTGGGGAGTCCTTGTGCAGAATTTGCCCAATTGGTAGTTCTGAGGGGAGGCAAACAGGTCTATCTTTGGAGTCCCCCATTTGCTCCTCAAAAGGTTGAATATTCTTGGTTCCAGTTTCCATTTGTGTGGGTCCATGAGCTTTCTGCTTAGATCGTCTGCCAGTGAATTTAGCTTGCCTGGCAGAAACTGAGCTTGTAGGTGCACTTGGTAGCTCAAGGCTGTGTTCCACAGAGTCATGGCTAGTCTGCAGAGAGGGTACGAGTTGGGTCCCCCCTGCTTGTTTATGTACCACATAACTGTGGTGTTGTCTGTCTTTACCAATAATTGTCCTGGAAGGATGTGCTCTTTGAAGGCTGTCAGGGAATTCTGTACAGTTAACATTTCTTTTTGGTTGATATGCAGGTGCATCTGACTCGGGTTCCATTTGCCCTGAATGCACTTCCCTGCCGAGTGAGCCCCCCATGCATAGACTGATGCATCTGTTGTTGGGGTTTGGGTGGCAGGGAGCCTTTTGTTGTGGTAGCAGGCCTCTGACCACCAAAGGAACTCTGTCTTTATACAAGGAATGATAGGGATCATTGATTCCAGGTCCTGAGAATGTTGGCACCATAGGCTTTTTAGATACCATTGTAGTTCCCTCATATGCAGTCTTGCCATGAACCCCAGGGCTTGCAGTATTTTCCTTGCAGATAGCTGGGTCTTTGTGACCAGTAGTTTGAAGCAGGTTGTCAAATGTTTCTCAGGAATGAGGTAAGCCATCTGGGAAGTTGTATTCAAGCTTGCTCCCAGGAATACAATCTGTTGGCAGGGTACTAGGTGAGATTTTTTTTCCATTTATGGTGTACCCCTGTGAGGTTAGAAGCTTCTTTACGAATGCCAGATGTTTTAATAGCAAGTCCTGACTTTCTGCCTGAATCAGACAATCGTCCAGGTATGGGTATATTTGAATATTTCTCTGCCTGCAAAATGCAATGGCTGGAGCGAGACACTTTGTGAAAACCCTGGGCACAGTAGATAAGCCAAAGGGAAGTGCAGAGAACTGATAGTGCATGGAGCCTGTCCTAAAGTGTAGGTATTTCCTGCAAGATTCCCTTATTGGAATGTGCAGGTAAGCTTCCTTTAAGTCTAAGGTTTCCAACCAGGCATCTTTGCCTAGCATAGGAAGCAGCTATTGAAGTGTTAGCATTTTGAATTTTGGGATTACCAAAAAAGGTGTTTAGAATAGAGAGGTCCAGGATAGGATGCCAGGAGCTGTCTTTTCTGGGTACCAGGAAAAGTCTTGAATAAAAACCTTGTCACCTTTCTTCTTCCGGGACAGGTTGAATACCCCTGATACTTAGAAAAGAGAGAAACATTGTCCCCTTTCTTCTGCTGGGACAGGTTGAAAACCCCTGATACTTAGAAGAGAGAGAACATGATGGTGAGCCTCTGCCCACTGATTTAGGGGTAGGTCTGGCCAACCGTTTGGGGTTGGTAGGGAGTGGGAGTGGAAGTGGAATTTGTATCCTTGGAAAACTATATTTAAAACTCATTTGTCCTGGGTAAAGAGTTCCCAGTTTTTTGCATGCAGGGCGAGCTTTCCTCCTAAGGAAGCAGGCAGTTGAGCAGTGCTTGAAAGGGTTAAGGTTAAGTCATTGTAACATTTTTCCGTAGGGGGTGTCTTACTACTTCCTGCTTTGGAAGTGGGAGCCCCCCACTGCTTAGGTCTGTGCATAGCCTGAGACTGTAACCTAGGTGGTCTGCTGTTCCTGGGTTTGGACTGAGAAGGCCAGGAAGAGACTGGAAAGGACCAGTTCTTTGCAGGTCAATGCCTACTAAATCTGGGAGGCTGTACTTGCAGGAAATATTTAAAAGTTTGCATAGATTTAGCTTTTTCCTCCATCTTTTTGAGGACTTCTTATGCTTTGTTGCCAAACAGGCAGTCTTGGTTCAATGGAGCATCCAGTAATTTAGCTTTAACATGATCTGGCAAGTTTTGTTCCTTAAGCCAAGCATGCCTTCTAAGTACAGACCCAGTGACAGCAGCCCTGCAAGATGCTTCTAAAGAGTCAAAACCACATTGCAAAGTAGGGTTACCAACTTATTCAGCAGAATGCATTAAATCCTGTAATTCTTTGTTCAGCACAGTCAGGAATCAACATAATTTTCTGTTTAAATAGTCCCATAATATGCTGCTGATACTTTAACATATAAAACTGGTAATTTAAAGCCCTAATGGCCAAAGTAGGAGAAGTGTATACCTTCTTGCCCCATCTGTCCAAGGCTCTAGAATCTCTATCAGAAGGGGTAGGATTTTTGGCAGCAGTAGCCTTAATGCCCTTTGGACCTTGGGAAATGGTCTCCGGATCCACAGTAGGATTCTGGAAGAGGAATCTGTGAGAGTCAGGTACTCTGTAAACACGTGAATTTAGATTTGGAAATCTGTTATCTTTCTGAATGCGTAAAACGCAAATGCGTCCCACAAGGTCTTCGCTACACTAAATTCCCAAACTGTGTAGTGGTTGGGGATATTTTCTATGAAGAACTAACTGAGTTATTTAATGACTTTGGAATAAGACTGATGATGGCTTTGATAAATTACTATACGAAGCAATTACAAACTTTAAAATCTCAAATGACTGAGTTAGACTCGAAAATAAAGAACTTTGCTTGTTTTTCTACTTTTACGAACTTGTACTCTAGCATCACTGCTAGAGCAGATAGACAGAGAGCGACGACTATTTTAAGGAAACAAAAGAAACTAAAGAGAGACATTACAGCTTATGCTAACAAGAATGCTTATGTTTTGGGCTTAAATTCTGATACAGATTATACACATGATACTAATAATAGGAATAAGCACATTGTAGAATCAAATGAAAAAAGAAATTTGTCTGGTTCTAACAACAGGTGTAGCAACAATGGTGGGGTAACTGATACTGTGGTCCCTGTTGTAGATAATTGTGAAAATCATGTTCAAGGTACTAGTGTATCTAACAATGATAACCATGTAGTTTGTAACAACAATAACATTGTGAATGTGGATAACAATTGTGGTGATGGTGGATCCAATGGGGGTCCTTTTTTAGTCGACAAACAGGGAAACAAACGGGGGCCGACTTGGTCCAAAGTGGTTCAAAACAAACCGAAAGGCAGGTTGAGAAACAGAAAGAGATGGTAGAGATAGTTAATTTAAATCAGTATGAAATACAGATACATAACTTGTCCAAAATGGAAATTTCTAAAGAGACTATCAGTCTCTTACAGAAGGGTTTGTCTTTTATTCCTTCTAACCACTTCAATAAGACAAAAACCATCATTGATTTCAGACTAACACTTAGGAAATTAAATCTGAAATACATTATGAAAGACATTGAAATAAGTTCCACACATGAAGGTCCTAAGAAAGCTAGTACTTTTAATCCCCCATTAGTTGGCACACTTCAAGTTTTTCAAAATATATGTGAAGAAGCTATGAGGAACATTAATACTTCAAATTTCACTCAGAATCTAAGTGAGCCAGAGTTAATAGCCTTGAAAAATTTAAAAGACAATATGGAGATAAGAATTATGAAGGCAGACAAGGGGGGTAAAATAGTTATTATGGAAAATTCACAGTATATAACTTCAATGGAAGCCTTATTAATAGACAAACATGTCTATCAGGAAGTAGATACTAAACAGATACAAAAAAGTTTCTTGACATTAGATACTACTTTATTTGATATGTTTAGTCAGGGCGAAATAGACTACGCTACGTATAGTTTCCTATTAGTTGAATTTCCTAAGATGGGAACCATGTTTGGTATCCCGAAATTACAAAAAGATTTGGTCAATCCACCTTTTAGGCCAATTATTTCAGCCCCTAAATATAAGACAGAGAACATTTCTATCTGGCTTGATTATATTTTGAATCCAGTAGTACAACGTTCAAAATATTACTTGAAAGATTCTTGGCATTTATTAGAACAACTTAAAGATTTAAAACTTTCGATGTCAGAATTTTTTCTAGCTTCCTTGGATGTACAGTCTCTGTACACCTGCATTGACCATGAATTTGGTGTTGAATACTTGAGACAATATTTAGTTGCCAATACAAGTTTTAGTAATACTAGGGTCAATACTATTTGTAGTCTTATGGAATGTGTATTACACAATAATTTCTTTAAATTCAATGACAAATTTTACAGACAAATTTCTGGTGTTGCAATGGGGGCAAGGGTAGCTCCAGCCTATGCTAACTTGACCATGGCACAATGGGAGAATACTTTCTTGGTGAATTGTATTTATAAAAACAAGATTATTTATTACATTCGATATATAGATGATTTGTTTTTTCTATGGAATGGTACTTTACAGGAATTTCATGAGTTTGTTCATTATTTAAATAACACTACAAATTGTTTTACTTTCTCTGTTGGTGAATTTGGAACTAACATAAATTTTCTAGATTTACATTTAAGTTACGATAGTGAACTTAAAAAGTTTTCAAGTACCATACACAGAAAATCTACATTTGCAAATCAATATTTACACAAAAATAGTATACATCCTTATCACATGAAGAAACGAGTTATAAAAGGTCAATACATTCGCTTAAGTAGGTTGACATCTGACAATGATGTCTTTTCAAGTGAAATAAACATCTTAAGGGGATTTTTTGTCAATAGAGGTTACAAGTTGTCATGGTTAAAAACAATAGAAAAAGAGGTAATAGCTCTTCGTGAGACTACAGCAAGGCCCATTTTAACAGTAGGGTCATTGGCTACTAAAGTAACTACTAAGGACAATAAGGAATTTACTAGTTCCTTTTTGTTACCTATTAGTAATGAGATGTGGTTAATTAAAGATATCATTGTTAACAGTTGGAAGATTATCTTGGGCAACCAAGATTTAGTGAACATCCTAGGTACTAATCCAAAGTTCACTTTCAAAAAAGTAGTCAATCTTAAAAGTGTACTTGAGAAAAAGGAAAACACAAGTACTACTAGTAGAATGGGTGCTATACACACTAGAGGTACTTTTTCTTGTCACTGTTGTAAACAGTGTAGATGCATCATCAATTCATCTTTTGTGTATTTTCAGCATCTACGGACAACATATTGGTTAAAACATTACTTCACATGTCATAGTACTATGGTTGTTTACCTAGCTCAGTGCCAAACATGTCCAAGTTATTATGTGGGAATGACTACAAGAACTTTAAAAATCAGAATTAGTGAACACATTTTGGCTATTAGAAAAAAAGATATAAATAACGCCCTAGCAAGGCATTCTATCAGCTGTAATGAATTCAAAAAGTTTACATTTGCAGTTTTAGATAGTGTCAACAGTGAAATTTTTGGTGGAAATTTTAAACTTTTATTGGAATGTAAAGAGTCTTTTTGGCAAATATTTTTAGGAGCTGACAGATTTCCAGGTCTCAACGAAACCATAAATATGAGATGTTTTCTGGAAATGAATTCATAAATTATATTATCAAATATAATTTAAAGTATGAACATATACATGCATACACACTTATATATATATTTTCCTTATAATATTTATTCATGAGTTTATTACATTTTTTTATCTTTTACAAATGTTCTAATGTATGTCCTTAAGTCTTTATGTCTAAGTCTTAATCACTTAAATTGATTAATTATGTAAATTAATTTGTGATTGATGTAGTATTTAAACAGTTGTATGGATGGAGAAGTTGTTTCTGAGGAAGTTCACAGAAGATTAAACGTGAATGAAAGCGCTAAAACAACTTGTGGAGTCTCATAATTTGCTGTTGGGTTGAAGCTGATTTCATTTTTTGTATAAGTTATTTGGTTCACAGTGTGTTTTTCGTGTTTTTGAACTCTGTAATACCTGTCAGGTTTTCTGGGAGCTGGAGGTTAAGTGTCTGGAGACAGGCTACATTCCAAGAAAGCATCATCTACAATGTCCAAAACAGGAGGGATAGCTAAAGGCCTGTGTTGAGGAAGGAGTAAGAATTCCCTAAGCCTCTTTTTGTAGTCAGAGTAATCCTGGCTTTCCCAGCAGAAATGCTCCCTAAGAGTGTGTAAGGTTTCACCAAAAGAAAAATCTTCTGGAGGGGAAGCAGAGGGAATGGAATCCTCTGCATCAGAATCCTCATAGGTAAATAAGGGCAAGTCCTGGTAATCAGAAGAAAGAGAAATATCAGAATCCTGATCAGAAGAGTGAGAAGGAAAATCAGTTCTAGGTCTCTTAGAGGGGGAAGGCTGGCTTCCCCTAATTAAAGTAATAAGGTTTTCAGCCATTCTAAGCATTTGGTTTTTAGGCATATGGGCCTGACCATGCGGCTTGGACGTCAGTTTTCTAGGCGTGGGTCGAGTTTTAGGCCTGGATGAAGAAGATGGCGTTGGTTTAAAATGTAAGTCTGTAGGCCTGAATACACCCCTCAGAAGCCGGTGCCTACACAGCGGCTCTGGACCCATCCAAGGTAGAGACATCCGCAGGTGCCATAGTCAAAGAAGCATCTCGCGGCATACTGGACTCTGAATTGGTCTCAGTAGAGGCCTGTGAATCTGAAGTAGCGGGTATCGGGGCTGCCAAAGCGCCTCACTGAGTACCGGCAGACTGGTGACTAGCTTAACGGAAGCATCGTTGGCAGTTTGGGACCTATGCAGTCTGTCTCTGTCTTTATCCTTAGTCGGATGGCTTACCGAAGCCATTTCTGGATAGTTATACCGAGTACTAAAATAATTTGCTGCAAAAATAGACCGACGACAAATAGTTCAGGGGTTGAATAAGGCACAAAACCGACAGCGAGGGACGTCGTGATCTGGGCCTAGGCAAGAAATGCAGTACAAATTAAAATCTTTATGAGGTATTTGCTTTCCACAGGTAAGACAATTGTTAACTTTTACTGACATCAGTTAAGAGCAAGAAAAAGGATCCCCAACAGGGTACTTAGCTTTTTTTGAAGACTTCGGTTCTGAAACTCAAAAACAAAAATTTCAGAAGTTGGCCTACCGGCACTTGTGAACTGCTTCTGCTTCGGGCACCGTGCGGCAGGAAAGACTGATGTAATGGTGTCGGCTGCATGTTTTATACCCCTGATGACCTGACATCATGGATGAAGAGACAGCATCCGACGCAGGAATCCAAGACTCTGGTATTCAGGGTGGCTGAGGGCTACCTGCAGGCAGATAACCCAAATGTAATGACATCAACAGGGAAACATGAACATCTGTCCCCAAGCTGAGTGTCCAGGATACTGTCCTCAGAGCTATGGAAGAACTCACTAAAAGCATACATGGAACTTGGAGATGCTGATGCACACAACTTTCAGAAAGGGGGGTGGTATTCTGAAGGTGGGGATTTATCCAAGGCACAGTCAACTAAATTTCACAACTGAATACCCAGTGTGGACTGGCCAGTAAGGTCACATATTGCTGATTTAATACATATTTGGAAATTATAGCTAGAATTTCATGTAAATAATCATACTTCTCAACTGTCCAGATTTTCACAGAATATCCAGATTTTTCCCCCCATATTTTTCATCTGTTCTTCTTAAACTTTGTACTTTTTCTGGATTTTTGTGGAAAATCATTGATGATTGAATTCACTAAATAATGACAAGCATTTCAGTTTCAGACCTCATACCCTTCAGAAAATGTATGGTAGCACAATAACTTTTATTCTAGCAACTTTCTAAGTTCATAAGAGTAGTATTTAAAATATGTCCCTATTTTGGGGCTTTGTCCTCCATTATTTTTGCTCTGTCCAGATTTTTGTACTAAGAGGTTGAGAGCTTTGTAAATAGTGCGAGTAAAATTATACAAATCTTGGATGTAAATAGATTTAAAAGGGCTCTACCTAACAACTTAGGAAAATTGGTATTCTAGCACAAGTCTAAATTTTCTGAGCATCTAGTTGTTTCAGTAGAACATCTGTTGTTAACTGAAATTGCAAACCCCAAGTCAGACTTGCATGCACTATGGATAATAAGCCCTCTGCTAGGTATTTCTTTATCTGCAACAAAAAAAGAAAAATAATGTTACCAACTCTGTTTGTTTGAAATGTTCTGGAAAATGGTGTATAGCAAAATACTGCACCATTAATATCAAGAAAGAATTTACCTGAAAAACCTGCTCATGCTAGCCAATAAGTCATACCTGAAGGCATGCCTATGCAATGTGATAATGCTTTTTTAACTACAAGAACTGTGATGTCACCTTTTGGCATTGTGCTGTTTGTTTGTCTTTTCGGCTTTTCCCGGTTAGGGGTCGCCACAGCGGTACTCCGGTCCGCTAATGATTGGCAGTCGATTTTTTATGGTGCCGAGTTGCCAGCCCGACACCCAACCTTCAGCGAAGGCACACCCATTCATGCATGTCTTTCTGAGGCCATTAGCATTGTGCTGTTAATAATTTTGTAAAACATACTATTGTGGTGGAAGAGAAAGAGATGTAAGGGGTGTTGGACTCAGGAGTCATGATTACATTAGTTATATCACAAAATGCTCATAAGCATAAAACAACTGATAAGCAGAAAATGAAAATATACATATGCATGAAGACTAAAGGAAGTACCCTTCAACATATATAAAAATACAGGCCATTTCAGGCAAAGTTTTACACTCGGTGGCTCTAGTTCCTAACAATGTATGGCATTATAGTTGGTCAAGACTCTTCTCTATAAATTTAAACCAGATGTATTCCCAGAAAAATATATCCCCAGTAAAGAAAAAAGATGCAAGATTAAAAGACACAAAATGAACCCAGAGATGGCTGAAGACAGAATTGTTAGATAAATATGATAATTGAGTCTTACCAAAAGATTCCAGTAGTTAATGAGTGAATTAATGTGGAGACAGACAGAGACAGGCCCATAGTTAAGAATATGCCAGGAGACGTAAGTAAAGAAACTGTAGAAGAAGAGGAGCTGGATAAATTTCACACTGAAAGAAATGGAAAGGGGAACTTGGACAGATTCCCAAGCTTGTTTCTGCTATACCAATGCAAAAAGTCAGTCAGAAAGGGAGGCAGGACTCTTAAGGTCAAGAAAGTAAGATAACTACCACAGTAGAGAAAGACAAACTACCAGTTACCAAGGTTGAAAATATTTCCATGTTACTTTTAATAGACGATGATGTAGATGAATGAGAGAAACCTGTACAAGGGAAAAGGTCACAGCCTCCATTTCATGTCAGAATGTTGATGAAAATAATGCTGACCTGGCCGAACACCAGATAAATGATGTAAATTTCAAGGTCTACTAGGGAGACAATACACTAAGCAGAACTTCACAGAATAAATCAAGAGCACAAGATGAAACAAATGAGTAGAATACCCAAATTCATAAATACAGTTTAAACTAAGAACTTACCTGCTGTACAGGAAAACAAAAAAGTAAATAATGATTGAGTCAGTAGTTAAGGGCATTTCTAAGTATTTGTGATTAACTTGGCATATAGCTGCATTTTGGGTGGTTACTTAGGAATAGGTAAGCCAAAAGATAGAATTTCTACTAGATTGTACTGTCCTGGGGTTGTAAAGCACATATAACATGTTTGTGCACCTTGCCTAAAATAACAAATGACAGTACCCAAACCCATAATTTAAAAATCAATTGACGCAATTATGTATCCGGGAAATCCTATTGGAAAGAATAGCAATGGTAGGCCCACTTGGGAAATTGGGATAGGACCATTAGTATATCCTGGTATCCGTTAATCATGCAACATCACTTCTTGAGGTAGGACTCCTAGAAGGATTTAATGCAAAGCCCATAGCAAGAAAAAAATAGCAGTACTTTCTCTAGAGTAGGAATTTCTGATAATTTTTAAACACCAAGGCACTCCTTCAGGTTCAGAGTAATACACAAACTTTGTCAATTTTTTAAGTATAATAAATAAAGGCATCTGTATACCACCCTCAAACAGATAGGTTTGCTGAGTGTTTTATTAAAACATTAAATTCTATATTATGAAAGACCATACATCTGGATATATGAAATTGGGATCAACCATTTTGCTGACTTCTCTATTATAAACGAGGTACAAAATCTCAACTGGATTCACACTATTTGATGAGCTATATTGCAGACATCATGCAGGGGATAACTTATGGCGACACTCAGTGCATCATTTGAAAATAGGCTTGGCAGCCATACTATCAGCAGAAAGAAAAAAACTAAAGAAAAAGTTGTTTCTTTCAGAGAACACCCACTCACCACACACACACACAGAACAACACTGAGGGGGGGGGGGGGAACAAATCCACACAACTACTGTAACTACCCTAAGAAACTATAACTCGATGCACCAAGCAAGGGGAGGAGAAAGAGGAACCTACTCTATCACTATTTAACGAAAAGAGAGACATTTTAAAGGACTTTACCAACTTGAAACCCGGAGCTCAAGAGATCACGATGCATAAGCTATTCGCAGCAAACGAGATCTGGGAGGTGGAAGGTAGTGGAGGTGTATTATGGGTAAGGAGAGGAGCTTGGAGCCCTGAGCAGATGCTAGTAAAGTTGTCGGCTCTGATCTGATAAGGATCTGTATCCCACAGGTTGAAGACCAAATGAAGTAAACTACTTCAGATCCTATAGTTAAAGAACTTGTGGAGAGAGCACAGGAGACACAACAGAGCATATAGTAAAAATACTTATCTCAGAGAATTCATACTAAGAAATAAAGTACTTGTGTACCCACTACTGAAGACAGGTGCCTTGCAAAATGTCAAGAACCTTTTGATAATTTAGAAAAAAAAAGTATGTGATGCAAGTTGCAGGATGAGACAACTGGGAAATAGGAACACAGTAATATCACTGACATGTTCTGAAACATTTAAGAGAAACTAAATTTCTGTTGTAATATGTTTGCAGAGAAAGCTAAGGCCCCACAGCATGTCCTGAAGTTGAATTAAATAAAACATTATCAATGTCTGAGAAAGATCTATGGGAATTTATACTCAAGAATAAAGACATATTTTCACAGTTTAATCCATTGCAACATACAAACCATGTCTGGTGAGATAGTAAATTTGAAGTTGCACTTAATATCTGACTCCTAATCCCAAGCAGTTAGAGTTCCATACATTGCTCAAACTTGGCATCAGAGAAAAATCTCAGTCAGTGGACTAACCCCATTATACTGACCCCCAAGTATGACAGGTCAATAGGGTTTTGGAATAATTAGAGAAAAAATAAATAACATATCTACATTTGGT
Source organism: Protopterus annectens (assembly GCF_019279795.1). NCBI lineage: Eukaryota > Metazoa > Chordata > Ceratodontiformes > Protopteridae > Protopterus > Protopterus annectens. The sequence goes on along the minus strand of NC_056745.1, from coordinate 129,587,990 downwards.
TCATAACCCATGTCCATCAATAAACTGATACATAACTTGGGCAAGGCTAGGTTTCTGTTCACTTTGGACTCAACTAAAGGTTACTAGCAACTTCCACTAGCCTCAGAATCTGAGGAAGATTGGCATTGTCTACACCAGATGGACTTTCATAGGTTAATAATTTCACAGGTGAATACTAGGCTATCAGTCTGCAGACTATTACAAGCCTGCAAAGTTTGAAAGCTGTCTGCCAACTGTTACAAGCCTACAAAGTTTGAAGGCTGTCAGTCTGCCAACTATTACAAGCCTGCAAAGTTTAAAGGCTGTCAGTCTGCCAACTATTACAAGCCTACAAAGTTTGAAGGCTGTCAGTCTGCCAACTATTACAAGCCGGCAACGTTTGAAGGCTGTCAGCTCTGCTTATTCATCAGTAACCAACAATTGTCTCTCTAAAGATCTAGCAAGGCAAATGAGAGCTGTTTGTAGATTTAAAATGTTTACCTTTCTAAATCAGCATTTCACTGTCTAAAAATGAGAATATTTATAAGTTTCAAAAATTATTCTTCAGGCATTTCATCTCCAAATATTTAAGACTTTGATTATTCATCATAGGTATTTAGAGATAAAACGCATGAAGAATATTTTTTTTCAGTGTAAAATTCCCAAGTCATTGTTTAGCATTTTTAGGTGTTTTGGTTGCTATATGAGTTCCATTTATGTTGAGATAACTGGTTTAGCTTTCATTTTACACTGATGTTTGCTTATGTAGTGTTGTATGTCATCCCTGTTCTTCATATAAAAAACACCAACAGATACAGTACTACTCAAAAAGAGTTGGATAAAACTATACAGTACTTTAGTGATTTCAGTAAGACAGGCTCACGATGTAAATTTGGAAGCCGTGACCAAGAAGGAATTCAGGAGAATCTTTGCAGTCTGACGTATGTCATACAGGCCATGACAAATTCCTTTCTAACACAACATAAACTTTAAATAAGGAAACAGTGGCAGGACCTTCATGATCTACAGAAAAGAAATAAGTGAAAAAAATTAAAGGTGCTGAATGGTTTGTGGGCATTAAACAACTGGGTGATAAATACTGTAGGGAGAAATTAATTTGGAATAATATATAACTGGAGGTTGGAGTGTTCCTTTAATAGCAAACTTACATCTGGTCAGTATATTCAGAATGAACTTCAAAAGATACCACATCATTCAAGACAAACATTATGTCTGTATGTCATCAGAAGAAAGCATTTACACTGTTGTTCTTTCGATCTCATCTGAATTTAAGCTTTCTAATGCTATTATCAATTTATTTTAATTCTTTAAATTAAATGTTACACAAGTTTATTCAGGTTAAGGTAACTATTTTAGTTTCAAAATTTGTCAAGCATTTCATATCCAAATATACGACCATCAGAGTATTCAGTTTTGCATCATGATCATACTTGATCTGACCCCACATTAGTCTGTCATCAGTTATACGAACTCCATTAAGCTGCTTGATAAGATGGAAACACCAAACAGAAGTCTCAAATCTTTACTTTCCCACATGCAAATGAAATAGTACGCAGCTTGGAACTTTCCTCAGTAAGTCTGGTGCTGTTAAATATCTGGTCTACATCAAAAACAGAAAAATACTTTGGGTTTGGCATGATACATACAAAGCAGGCAATGCCCTCTTTTTGTGGCTTTATTAAGGTAGTACAGTTGTGCGAGGACAGTCACCATAACAGATGCTCAGCTAGTAGATGGCAGCCGTATGGCTCCTTATCTAGAGGAATTAGCCTCAGATAGAGGGCTGCCTCTTTCGTCTGACTTTCAGAGCTTTACACATATCCCCAGAGTGAGGATGGACTTTTCCCTTACCACAGGAAATCAGCCCAATGATTAAAAGGAAGAGTAGCCAGGCAGCCCACACTATTTTCAATTCTTTATTTTTCTTTCTGTTTTGCTAGAAAACTACCAGTAAATGCACCTCACCTAACAGCAAGTCATTTCCCCATTCCTGTATCTTTACAGCCCACAACGACCTAAAGAATTTGTTCTCCTATCAGGTGATCTGAAGAATGGTAGACTTCAAATCCTCTGAAGCTGCATGCAGGTGATCCTGATATCTATATACTTGATTACAGTCTACAAACTTTTTTTTCTGTCCTGGTTTGTGATTTCATTGCTTTCTCCACCTCCTGGTTACCCAGAGCAGAGATGGATAAAAACTGTGGGAAGTGAATGGGAACTTGGAATACAGTAGTGATCCCACTATTTGAACACATTGTTAAAATAAGTAAACTGTGGGAAGTGAATGGGAACTTAGAATGCAGTAGTGATCCCACTAGTTGAACACTTACTGTTACAATACTGTAGTGATCCCACGATTTGAACACTTACTGTTACAATAAGTAAACTGAGGGAAGTGAATGGGAACTTAGAATGCAGTAGTGATCCCACTATTTGAACACTTACTGTTACAATAAGTAAACTGAGGGAAGTGAATGGGAACTTAGAATGCAGTAGTGATCCCACTAGTTGAACACTTACTGTTACAATAAGTAAACTGAGGGAAGTGAATGGGAACTTAGAATGCAGTAGTGATCCCACGATTTGAACACTTACTGTTACAATAAGTAAACTGTGGGAAGTGAATGGGAACTTAGAATGCAGTAGTGATCCCACTATTTGAACACTTATTGTTACAATAAGTAAACTATGGGAAGTGTTGTTACAATAAGCAAACTGAGGGAAGTGGATGGGAACTTAGAATGCAGTAGTGATCCCACTGTTTGAACACTTATTGTTACAATAAGTAAAATGAGGGAAGTGAATGGGAACTTGGAATACAGTAGTGATCCCACTATTTGAACACTTACTGTTACAGTAAGTAAATTGAGGGAAGTGAATGGGAACTTAGAATACAGTAGTGATCCCACGATTTGAACACTTACTGTTACAGTAAGTAAACTGTGGGAAGTGAATGGGAACTTAAAATACAGTAGTGATCCCACTATTTGAACACTTACTGTTACAGTAAGTAAACTGAGGGGAAGTGAATGGGAACTTAGAATGCAGTAGTGATCCCACTATTTGAACCCGTATTGTTACAGTAAGTAAACTGAGGGAAGTGAATGGGAACTTAGAATGCAGTAGTGTGCCCACTATTTGAACATTTACTGTTACAGTAAGTAAACTACACTGCGGTGGTGGTGCTGCGGTAACGTTGTCGCCTCATAGTTATACGTTGTCCGTTCAATTCTCAGTTAGAGCATCTTCTGTGTGGCGACATGCATGAATGGGCGTTCCTTCATTGAAGGTTGTGCGTTAGGCCCGGCAAGCCAGCACGTAAAACTCTACTGCCACTCATTAGCGGACCGGAATTCCGCTGTGACGACCCCTAACCGGGAAAAGCCAAAAGACACAAACAAACTGTTACAGTAAGTAAACTGAGGGAAGTGAATGGGAACTTAGAATACAGTAGTGATCCCACTATTTGAACACTTATTGTTACAGTAAGTAAACTGAGGGAAGTGAATGAGAACTTAGAATGCAGTAATGATCCCACTATTTGAACACTTATTGTTACAATACGTGTACTCATACTACTGTAACATATTCATTCTAAGGATCAGTGATGCAGAATGTTTTTTTTTTACCCATGGGAAGAATGTTAAAATAGCCACTTGTGCACTTTGAGATGATGGCTGTTACAACATTCCTTGGAGAATGACAGCAGCAACTCCTGCCCTATTCTTGGACTGAAGACTCAGCTTGTAATGCTATGAAAATATCTCTGCATGCTGGTCCAGCAGGGTCCCTCAGACATATTCAAGTGATATATTTCGTAAAAAAAACTGTTGTTCTGATAGTGTGGACTTTTACTAGACCCTCTGGTTATTTCTATTTTTTCATAATGAAAGGTAATACAATTAACTAATTACTTAGATAGTGCATACCTGGAGACCAACTTCCCTTGCTTACCTGACATGAAGGGTAAAAGAGTTAGTCAAATTGGTTAATGGTCTTTGTTCTTGCAATAGAATATTTGAGCTGTCCACATGCATCCCATCAAGTAAAATGTCTTTCTTCCTTCTTTAGGGGTGGAATAGAAAGGAAGAGGACCCTAATTTCCAGAATACATTAGAATATACCATAAATATATGGTACAATAGTAATGGGAAAGTTATCCAAAACAGAGTCAAAAGTGCTTTCAGTAGGGCTACCACTGCACGGGCTAGTTAAGTGTCAGATCAGATACTAAGCAAGGCATGAAGAGATGGTTAGTTCTAAGGTTCATTCTGTGCTTATATATTTACAAGGGTCCACTACAGAATCCTGAAAGCTCATAATCCCGAAGCCCAAAATCCCGAAAATTCAAAATCCCGAAAGCCCAAAATCCTGAAACTCAAAATCTTGAAAACACAAAATGGACATACTGACGTCATTGTGGCTTTGCTATTGTTAGCCCTGTGGTGTTAGGTCATGCGTTGGGTTCAGGTAAGTGTGCGGTTGGTTTTATGTTAGGGTTAGGGGCGGTTTAAGTGAGTTAGGGCGCAGGTTAGGCATGTATGCAATAGTGACAAATATTGGGGTTGGGGCGCGGGTCAGGTGAGTGTGCGATAGTGATGGACCTTAGGGTTAGGGTTAGGGTCAGGGTCAGGGTCAGTTGGTAGATATTAGTGTCTTTATAGTGACATATTAGCATTATTTGTGTTTTCAGGATTTTGAGTTTCAGGATTTTGGGCTTTTGGGATTTTGGTCTCAGGATTTTGGGCTTCGGGATTATGAGCTTTCGGGATTCTGTAGTGGACCCATTTACAAACATATTATTAACAAGCTCAACCCAGCAGGCATGGCCCATTTATACAGGGGACTCATGAAAATCAGCTAAAACAAAACTATACACAATAAAAAATGACGATACAAAATGGGTAAATGCAAAAATAAAAATGAACACAAATGATTGTTCATCAAAACACATATTACATATATATCTATACTGCATGCAGAACATGCTAAAAATGCAATAATTTTATAGAAACCCTTTTGAAACAAATGGAAAAAGAATAAAATTACTTAAAGTAAAAAGTCAATAAACAGTGTTAACAATATGTATTTTAAATACCTTTTATGCAGTCTGAGCAGGGTTTGTGACTCAATAATACATTAGAACTCTGCAATATTGTTTATAATTTAAAAGGCGGCACAAAAGACTTTGGTATGGAAGGCTGTGGGTTATACTCCCACACCAGATTGTTATCTTAATTTTCTAATCCTGAGACTGCAATGCAACATGAGGGGGGGGGGTTGCACTCCTGAGTGTGCCTTCCTTCTGATAAGATGTTAAAACAAGGTTATGTCTGCCTGAGTTGATAGTAGCTCAGGTGGGCATACAAGATCCCATGACACTGGAAACCACCTCAGGTCTCCCCAGAAAACAGGCCATTGGCCTAGTGGGACTAACCCAGTCAACAAAGTATAAAAAAAATAATTCTAATATAAGGAAGCTTATTTCAGTCAGCAACTACAATATACTTTATTATTACAGAGTACCATTTTATAACAACTGAGGGTTAAATTTGGTGAGGATAATTTACGTAAAGAAAGATTTTTATATAAAGAAAAAATAAGGTATGTACTCACCATAACATTCCATCTGAGTAGTTGTACTTCATTTGTCTTCAACCTGTGGGTTTTGGATCCAAATCGGATCCGACACGGCAGCATTTTCCAGCTACTGATCCAAGCTCCCAGCTCCTCCCCTTACCCATAATGCCCCCTCCTTCCTCCCTTCAGATCAAGTTTACTGCTAATTACGTAACACTTACCTGACCTAACAAGACGCCATCCTTAATGGCAGCCTGAAAACCCTAAATTCCCAGACTGACCATGAGAAATTCTGGAGAATTCATACTCGTAAATGGTCAGTACCAAAGTGACAAGGTCAGGAGAAGGAGGGTGGGTTGAAGACAAATGAAGTACAACTACTCAGATGGAACATTATGGTGAGTACATAACTTCTTTATCTGAAGTAGTTGACTTCATTTGATCTTCAACCTGTGGGACAGAGTCCCCCAGCAACTAAACATCTGGGTGGCCCTCATGGAAGGATATTCCGGAGCACCATAGAGCCAAAGGATGCCTTGTTCGTTGACACAATATCAACTTGTAATGCAAAATGAAGGTATGAGATGAGGACCATGTAACTGCAGAACAAATATCATCCAGTAACACTCGAGACCAAAAAGCAACTGAAGTAGCCATTGATCTGGTAGAACGTGCTTTTACCTGACCCAGAGGGGAAATTTCTCTAGAAGAATATGCTGAAATAATGCACTGGGAAATCCAATGAGCAATTGTCACTTTAGAAATTAGTTTCCCTAGGAAAGGTCTTGAGTAAGAAAAACAATTGATCCAATTTATGAAATGCTTTAGTCCTGTGCAAGTAAAATCTCACTTGCCTATGAACATCCAATAAGTGTAATTTATATTCCCCTTTATTTTTAAAAATTTGGGAAAAACACTGGTAGATTAAAAGTTTGGTTAATATTTGCCTCTGACTACTTTGGGAGGGAAGGACGGGTTAGTGTGCAAGGAAACTCTGTCTTTATGAAATATCCTATATGGAGCCTTGATGGATAGAGCCTGAAGTTCCGACACTCTCTTGGGAGAAGTAATGGCCACCAAAAAAGCAGTCTTCTAAGATAGATACTGCAAATCCACCAAAGCTGCCAGTTCAAAAGGTGGGGAGACTAACACCTGGAGCACAAAGTTAAGGTCCCAGGGGGGAGTGGGATCCTTAACTGAAGGTCTAAGGAGAAATGTGCCTTTAAGGAAGGGCTTGCACAGTTTTGAAGAGGCTAAACGAGACATGTTTTCCCCCACATGAAAATTAGAAATGGCAGCCAATTGAACTTTTACTGTGGAGAAACTGGCCCCTTGATGAAAAATTCCCACCAGAAACTCTAGCACTGCAGACACTGGAGCTGTGAAAGTATCCAAGGCATGCTGTGAGGCCCATATAGAGAAACATTTCCATTTGCTACGATACACCTTTCTGGTGGAAGACTTGTGAGCTGCCACCAAAATATCCATAACTGGAAAAGAAAAACCAGGAGTCCTAACAATCATGGGAAATGGAGCAGCCAAGCAGTGATCTTCAGACTGTCCAGGTCTGGATGAGGAATCCCTGAGGGATAAGAGATGAGATCCACAGCTGGATCCAACGTCCATGGTGTAACTAGTAGATGAGACCATAGGGAGGGGAACCAGACTTGGCGAGGCCAGAATGGGGCAATGAGGATCACAGTGCTCCCCAGCCTGCAAGCTTTCTAAAGAAAGTTCAACATGAGAGGTAATGATGGATAAGCATAAAGAAGTCTGGGAGGCCAAGCATGAATTAGTGCATCTCTGGAGGCTTCCCCTTGAGGGAGGTTCAGCGTGAAGAACTCACTGCATTTCGCGTTGGAAGGAGATGGGAAGAGATCGCGGCAAGGATGACCCCACTTTTGAAAGATCTGTTCCACTACTGAAGGATTCAGAAACCACTCATAAGGCATCAGGATAGATCTGCTGAGCCTATCTGCTAGAATGTTGGACCATCCAGGAATGTGTGTTGCCACTAGAAAATGGCCGGTGGAGATCACCCATTCCCACACTCTCATGGCTTTGTGACAGAGGGGATAAGATCTGGTTCCCCCTTGTTTGTTGATTATACCAGACCACTGACATACTGTCTGTCTGAATTGCAATCTTTCCTAGAGGAAGATGAGCATGAAGGGCCTGCAATGCAAGAAGAACCACCCTCATCTCCAGGACATTGATATGCAAATTGGTCTCAGATGGGGACCACGTGCCTTGGACTGTCTTTCCCGGGCAATGCCCCCCCCCCCCTAGCTGGGAGGCGTCCTTGGTCACCGTGGCTTTGGGAAAGGCTGGAAGAAAAGGATGTCCCTTCAGCAGGTCTGGGGACTGAATCCACAGCAGATTCGAATGGGATGAGACAAAGTAGATCTAACAGTGACCACTGAACCATGAAGGTCCACTGGAGAATTCGCATATGAAGGCGTGCTAAAAGTAACAGGTTTATCGTGGCTGCCATAGACCTCAATGCTCTTAGAACTGCTTCTGCCATCAGAACTTGGACCTGAAGAACATACAGGATGTGCATCTTCAAAGGGCATATCTTGTCCGAGTTGAGGAAAACTTTCATTTGAACGGTGTTCAACAGAGCCCCGATGAAGTCTAGAATCTGAACTGGGGCCAGTAAAGATTTGATTTGGTTTATGGTGATGCCCAGCTTGTTTGCTAGATGACAAAAACAGTCCCTGGCCTGACAAAGTAGATGCTTGGAAGAGGCAGCAAAGAGACAATCATCCAGGTAAGGGAAGACATGAATACCCTGAAGTCTCAGGTGAGCTGCTACTACCACCATTACCTTAGTAAACATCCTGGGGGCTGTGGTGAGACCAAAGGGAAGGGGTCTGAACTGATAATGATTGGCTCCTAGCTGGAAATGGGGGAAACACCGAGAGCACCTTGCCATCTTGAAGTGATAGTATGCATCCTGGAGGTCTATCAAGCACGTCCAATCGCTTGCCTGCAGATAGGGCAAGATGGATAGAAGAGTGACCATCCAGAATTTCACTTTGGTTATGGACAGGTTCAAGGTGGACAGATCCAGGATAGCTTTGAGGTTCCACATTTTCTTCGGCACTAAAAAGAATCTGGAGTAAATGCCTGATCCAGATTGGTCTGGGGGGACAAGTTGGATGACCCATTTGATTAGCAGCTTTTTTATTTCTAGTGCTGCTCCCTCCCTTTGTGCCGGTGGGATGCCTGGAAGGTGTTTCTTTGGTCGTGGTAGTTCTTTGAATGGGATGAAATATCCTCTGGATATAATTTGCAACACCCAGCGATCTTTTATAACGGACTCCCATGCCATTGGGTGTAGTGACAGGCGACCCCTGACTGCCTCTAGAGATGAGCAGTCGGACTGGGTTTCTCTGAGAAGGGTTCTTGGGACCAGAAGTTTATAGGATCCCCTCTGCCTCTAGGGCAGCGTCTGTCATAACCCCGTCTGCCTCTGGGGAAGGTGAGTCTTGAGTGTCCTGGGAAAATGCCTGAGACTTCCAGAACCACATCTTCTTCATCCCTTGCTGATTCCTGGAAAAGGATCACTGAGGGGAGGAAAAGCAAATTCTGATGGCAGACAGTGTCTTCCCGTCCTTCTCACTCTGGACCAGAGTCTTTGACAGATTTCCCAAAAAGGGAAGAACCATCATAAGGGGCATCTGTAAATGATGCCTTAAAGGGTTCAGAGAATTGACAAAGTCAGAGCTAGGCATGGCGCCTGATGGCAATGCCCGGACTGGCAGCCCTTGTGGCTCCCTCCATAGCATGGGAGAGCAGGCGCATTGCTGTATTCAAAATTGCTTTAAGAGTGGCCATTCGCATGGAAAACTTCTTTTTGCCCTCCGCCGACATGGACTCCGGGGTCAAATGGGGGACTCAAGACCTTGTCCGGGCACTTAGGGATAGGCTCCATGGTGTCCGGTTCCTTCCATGCCCTAGATGTTATAACATTCACTAAAGGATCTGCAGGAGGGGACACCCAAGAGGTAGATGGGCCCATGCCAAATGCCACCAAGAACACTGACTTGTCTGAGATCAGTTTTTGGGCAGATGAGCCCCCCCTTCTGGTGGAAGAGTTCCATGATATCTCCAGAGGAGACATCCTTGGGGGGGTGACCTGGTGGAGAGTTCAAGTGCCTCCTCTTACATGTCCATTTGTGAGGGATCCCCTCAGTGGGACTCTCTGGAGAAGACTTGCAAACTTCCTGTTGTTCCAGTGGGGAAGCCTCCTGAGGCAGGACGGTCATGGGCTGTCCCAGAGAGGGAAAGATGGTCGGGACCACACCCAAAGCCGAGGGGGGTATGGACGTAGTCCGAGGACGAGATGGTCAAGGGTCTCAAAACCAAGACAACCCTCTTCACCATGTCAAAGGCTGAAGGGGAATGAACCTCCTGGGAGATGCTGGTGGGGGCCATCCCCCTGTGATCCAACAGGGGAGTCAGAGCTGAGGCTCTAGGAGTCAAGATACCAAGAGGGATACACTTGGAGTAGATAGCACCCCCTCGGATCTAACCCCAAGACTACAGCTCCGAGAGCTCGGATCCCAACCAGTCGAATGTGACACACTCAAGGCAACAACCGGCATTGAGGTACATGGAACCATTGGCACTGGCCCCTCAACCCCAAGTGTCCTCAGATCCAAGGACTCTGAAACCAATGGTCAGATCAGAGAAGGAGTTATTGGTGTAAAGAAAGGCTGCAAGCTCCCCTCTCCAGAGGGAGAGGGTGCAGGCAAAACTGTCATCTGGATTTGAGTGCGGATAAATCTCCGCATCATCTTGTCCATCTCTGCTTCGCTCAAGCTTTGGGTAGAGCAGGAAGAAGATGCCACCAAAACAGGTCTGGAATGCCGGTGAGGAGAGGACCTAACTGGGGACCAGATAGGGATTTCCTCCAGCTCAGGGGAGACTCTAGAAGACTGTAGCTGAGGAGACCCAGGCTTGATTGGAGGCCTCACTTTTGGTGGCAGACCTGCCTGAACCAAGTGGTCAGGGGACCGTTTTCAATGCTTGTCCTTCTTGGCCTTCTATCCCTCCCCGGACCTCTTGGTGGGTTTTTGAGTTCCAGAGGCCGGGGAGGAGGAAGAAGATGCAGCCGCTGCTGTTCCTCCCGGGAGGGAGTGAAAGTATTACTGTCCCTGAGGAGGGAAGTAGGCCTTTTAATATTAGTTTGTCCCTCCTGTCCTTCAGTGCCCTGGGGTTGAACCCAGCACAGACTGAACAGGAGGTCTGACTGTGCACTGCTCCCAAACATACCACACAGAGTGTGGCCATCCACTGGTGAAAGCTTATGGCCACACTCTGTGCATTTTCTGAAACCTGACTTAGGGGATTCTGACATCCCTAAACACACATGCACGCACACACACACGTGATAGAAAAATCTGAGAAGAAGCGAAAAGAAAACCTTTTTTTTTTGACCAATGACTGTCACGGGGAGGTAAAGAAAAGAAAAGAGAGAGATAATAGCAAAAAAATTCACAAAGTTTTACTCACAAAAACCCAACTAACACTAAGAGCTCGGACCACACTTGTTGCTTCACTAGTGGCAAACGAGACCTGAAGGGAGGAAGGAGACAGGGGGCATTATGGGTAAGGGGAGAAGCTGGGAGCTCAGATTAATAGCTGGAAAATGCAGCTGTGTCGGATCCAATTCAGATCTGAAACCCACAGGTTGAAGATCAAATGAAGTCAACTACTTCAGATCTATATATTTTTTAAAATATGACACTTTAGTTCCAAAGCATTTGAATACAGAATGTAATTGTTTATTTTTTAATTAAAAAATTCTTAAATGATTGATTGTAGTTTAACCATAATTGTTTAATTGTTTTTTAAAATTTCTGTATAAAGCTGTGGTTTTTCATTTCTTGTTTCTTTTATTACTCCTTGAAGGCGTATGCCAATGTGCTAGAGTTCAATAAAATTTCTTTGTGGGTCAGTAACCTTTTGCTGTTTATTTATAACACAGTTTTTGGTTGTTCCTATAACACAAGGATGTTTATTTCAGTCAGCAACTAGAATATGTTAGATGCTCTGGCCCCACCTGAAGCGTAAGTTTGTTTACAGACCAAAGTGGTTTTGACAGTTTGTGAAAAGTTAAAATACTAGCTAGGGCACAATATTTACTTCTGTGCAATTATTTGAAAACAAAAAATAACTTGTTTATAAAATCTGTGTCCGAAGTTCATGCAATTATTAACAGAGCTGTACAAAGATGGATGTATGATGGTAGGCTTGCTACATTTTTGACTCTATTTTGGATAGCCTTCCAGTCAATGTTGTACAACATAAGAGGTGTGGGAGCAGTAGGGGACATGCTAATGGGTTCTGGTGCTAACTGGGGTTAGAAAGTGCAACTGTGTAAAAACATAAGGTAATATTAGATGTACAAGTGGATCACTGTTGCAGTACCATTGATAACTGGGATTTCTGCTACAGAAGGCTGAACGTCTGTCTCAATGTCAAGAGCAGTAGCCCCCCACCAGGCCAAGCAGATGCCTGCCTCAACTGCATGTGAACAAGCTCCCATTATACAGACAGCATCTGCCAGTGTCATCTTTAACTCTTTCTTGCTCAACACCCAGCAGGGAAGGAGTCCTTATCTGAATTGAGTCCTTATCTGAATCCTGGGTTTAGCTTTCACACTATGCCTCAAGGGAAAGGGCCCAGACAGGACAAGACCCTACAGTATGCAGGTTCTCCAATCTAACCAGACTTGACATGCCTGAGGCTCTATGAAAGGAATGTATAGGAAATGGCTGCAAAGAACCTACTACCTCAGCTAACCCAGCTTAGCCCCAGGATACCAAGACCTAGGACAGGAAAGTGGAAGGGAAATCCATGTTGCAATAGTGATCCATTCCAACATATACCATTATAGTAAGTTCTCATACATTTGTACTATATTCTTCACAGGTATAAGTGCTGCAATAGTACTGACTACTGGGATAATTCATGCAGCTCACAGCTTATGGAAAGTGGTTGTATTACAGTGGGCTGCAGGATGGCAGGGACAGCAGCATGAAAAATCCAGCCATCACCCTGGAGGCAATGTCCAGCATCCAATGTTTGGAGAAGATGTGGATGGGAGACTATAAGGTAGCCTCCAAACATGGCCTGTGCACTCATCCCTTTAAAGAATGCCACCATATCAGCTTTTTCTTTAGTACTGTGGGATCTTTTAGTCTCATCTAGCTTCTTCTACGAAATTAACAAAAGACAAAAAAGTGACCCAGCCATATGGAAATTGTTTAGAGACTGTATCCCCCTCTCTCTTGGATGCAAAAGACACAAATAAATTGATCTGCAGTTAGAATATTTTGGTTTTGCCTCAACAGCATCTCAGATGCCAGTGAGCACTGCAGGGTGTAAAATTCTTTCACATTTATTCTCGGGGTTAAGGTAAAAAACAGACAGATGTATTGCTTGATTCAGGGAAAACTTTAGTGGCCACCTTAGGCATGAGGGAAGGATATGTCCTAAGATTGACCCTTTGTGAAACACTAAAACTGGCTAACTGAGGGTTGCAGCTCAGAAATCCTTTTAGTTGATGTGATAACAAGCAGAAGAGCAGTCTTCCAAAAAAGAAGCTATGTACTCACCATAATGTTCCATGTGAGTTGTTCATCTCGCCGTCATTCTCACTGATGGGTTCGGAGCCGATCTTCGGCTCTGACTCGGCCAGATGCTAAAGCTCAAGGTCTTAAAACAGCTCATGGCCTACTTCCTTTCCCATGATGCAATAGTGCTTCCTTCAGATCTTGTTTGCAGCCAGTCATACTGATAACTAAAGTACATAGGAATTGAAATAAGGATACTGTAGATGAGGACAAAGTATCACTAAGAGTTGTCTGAACTTCCTGGCCCTCAAGACTTTAAGGTAGGGGGTTGGTGGGTGGGATGCAAGAATGAAGGCGAGCTGAACAACTCACATGGAATGTTATGGTGAGTTCATAACTTCATGTAAAGTCGCCTTCATTCTCACTGATGGGCTAGCATCCCAAGCACCATTTTCTTGGGTGGCTCATGGAAGTGTATTCCTCATAACCAAAGATGGCTCTGTCCCTGGAGGTCCTATCCAATTTGTAATGAGTGATAAAGGTATGAGGTGAGGACCATGTGGCTGCTGCACAAATGGTATCTATAGCTAGCCTTGCTAGAAAGGCTGACAATGTGGAAACTGCCCTGGTTGCATGATCCTTAACTTTATGATCTAGTGCCATGTGCATAGAGCTGTATGTGAAAGAAATGCAATCTGACAACCATTTTGACAAAGTGGTTTTTACCACTGGAGTACCCTTCTTTGAATCTGAAAAGGTGACAAAGTTGGTCCAACTTTCTGAAGTCCTCAGTCCTGTCTAAATAGAATCGAAGTTGCCTATGGACTTCGAGTTTGTGCAACATGTGTTCTATTTTGTTAGTATATTTGGGAAAAAAACACAAGTAATTCTATAGTCTGGTTAAGATTTGTTTCAGAACAAACCTTAGGTAGGAATGAAGGATTTGTTCTCAGTGTTAACTCTGTCATTATGAAAAATCAAGTATGGTGCTGTGATGGACAAGTCATGTAATTCTGAGAATCTTCGAGCAGAAGTTAATAGCTACTGCCCTTCTGAGCTGGGAGTTTCTGGTTAAAGGCTTATTGTGCCTGCTTGTTTGAACTGTTTCTTTCTGAAATTGGTATGCCTTGTTTGCTGTAGCATAGATTAAATTCAGACCTGCTGAATTTAGCTTTGTTTGTATAACTTGAGCACTAATCCAGACCATCTTTTTTTGCAGAAGGTTCCCCTGCACCCTAGTGGCAGGAGTGTGCAGTTAGAACTTGTCTGACTGAAGACTGCTGGAACGGGGCTCAGTTTTTAGCTTTTTATTGGTTAACTGGTTTAAATCAGTTTGCTCATTTGCTACTGTTATATTTAAAAAAAATACATTTTATGCATTGCCGCTAAGCAGGGTTAAATTATTCCCAGGGCCAAAAAGTCTGCTCTTCAAATTTTCCCTTAGAACTAGCCAGTTTCTTTTAGTTTTAGCAGCCAAATCTGTTTCTTTGAGCTCAGCACTTGTTCAGAACTCGTAAGCACTAAAACTACAAATTACTACAGCACTCAACTTTCCTCACTTGTCTAGAGGAAAGCAGTTTTTAGTATTTAATAAATAAGCACCTATCCAGGCATGTCTAAGGGTCAAGCTCCCCGTGTTTTTCCTGTCTACCTGATGAATCTGGGCATCTTGGAGCAATGCAGCAATTGCCTCATGTACACAGACAACCCTCTCCTCCTACCACTCAACACTAGAACCTGTGAGAGATGCACTTATATAGCCAAACTGGAAGCAAAGCTCTTCACCCAAGACTGGACCAGACAGTCAAGAGGAGAAGGTAAACACTTGCACCACACCACAACCACACTCGTCACATTGTCCCTCAAACCTACACCACCAAAACACAGAAACACAGACACACAAACACAAAACAGACACCTACATTCGCAGAGGCTCTCAATAAAAATCTGCTCATGCAACAGAGACCTCCAAAGCAGAAATGCAAGCAACCTCCACCCCCCAACATAACCCAAATGACACATAGCCCACACACTCAGTGTGCCACTCAACCACAGCCCAAAAGGCATAACAATGTACCCAACACACTCTAGTCATAGGTGACTCTATAGTCAGGCACACTGATGCTCCACTCACCAGGCTAAACAAGGAGAAAGTTACTGTCAGCTGCCTGTCGGGTGCCAGGATCCGCCACATAATGCACACACTCGGGTCACTCCACAAGTACAAATATGACTCTGTCATTGTCCATGTTGGTGTAAATGACCTGAGAAGTACCTCCCTGTACTACATGAAGAGAGACATGGAGGAGCTCTCCGATCTTGTAGCCTGGGCAGGTATGACCCTAGCCCCGAGTAGCATCCTGCCATCACCCAGAATGATACCACAGTACAAGGACAAAATGGCTGACTTCAACAATTGGCTAAGCTTCTGGTGTCATTCTAAGGGGATCCAGTATCTGTCTGCCTGGGATGACATGATCGACAGACCACTGTGCTTTGCCAGAGAAGGCCTGCACCTGTCACCCTTGGGATTCCAGAAAATGGCTAAGGTTCTTGCCACCCCTATAGTACCTTTTTTAGGCAAGGTTCAAATGACAAATTCACCACTGTAACAGGTACAAACAAGCAAAATCTGAGGGTAATCCTACTCAATACTAGAAGTCTAAACCTCAAAATGCATTCACACGAGGCACTCCTTAAAATGGAGAACATCGACATCTGTGCAGTGACAGAGACCTGCTTCAAGGCTCCAAAGAACATCCCTGCATTACCGGGCTATAATTCATACCACACCTTTCGGCTACCTAACCTGGACCGAAACACTAAAGGTGGAGACGTGTCCATATTCATTAAGGATATCCACACCTCCAGGCTAGTTGCTCAGCATAATGCATCCGAGATAATCCAAGTGCAACTAACTCTGGGCAAGACTGCAATCCATATTTTAACTTGTACAAATTCCTCACTATGCCCCAGGATTCCCACTCCTCATTTCTTGATACACTGGAAAATATTAGGGTACAGCCCAACACCCTAATAATGGGTGATTTCAACTACTCCATTAGCTGGGAAAACTACTTATGTACCAACTCTTTTGTTCAACGTTTTCTGGAATTCATAAATTCCAGCACCTTGGATCAACATATCCACACCCACACCAGGAGCAGCAATATCCTAGACCTAGTCATTACCAACATGGGCAACCGGTGTTCCACACCAGAGGTCAATTCCTCGTTGGTCAGATCTGACCACAAGCTAATCACCCTAGACATCCACATCCCACCCCCATCCCCATTAGGGAAACTACCGTAAAAAAATTCTCCAAACCAACTTTTAGCTTCTTAAGACAGAAGTGGCAAACTTCACGACACCCATGCAGATGGACAATAGAGGTATGACTGCTGAATCCTACACAAATGCACTTTATAAGCACTTACACGAGTGCATGGATTGTGGTATCCCTAACAAAACCAAGATGCTATCCCTCCAATAAAAGGAAGCAAATCTGGTGGTCCCCTGCCATAAACAAGCTCTACAACAGAAGAAAGAAACTGTTGCAAAAGAGAGTAAAATCAAATGATTGGAGGAACTCCCTGGTCAGCCTCAGTAAGAAGCTGAGATTCCTCATAAAATCCTCCACAGCTAGTTACGAAAACAAAATCGCCACTGATTCTAAAGACAACCACAAGGCATTCTACAGCTACGTCAAGAATCTCAATGGCAACACTCAGATCTGCTCTGAGTTACAGCACAATGGCACTAAATATACAGAGCCAATTGATATTGCCAACATCTTAGCAGGTCAGTGCTAACTTTAACCCCTTCTCATCCCCTAAAGGGCCTATCTCTATACAGGAAGAATGCAAAGTTCCTGTAATCATGGCTGCACAGGTAAAAACCTCACTCTCTGAAGCCAAGAACACAGCATCCATGGGACCTGACAACATCCCAGGCTGGGTTCTATACGAACTACAGAATGAACTGGCACCCCACCTTAGCACCATGTTCAATAATAGTCTCACCTCAGGCTTTGTGCCCACTGAATGGCACACAGTGACGGTTATCCAAGTACACAAAGGGGGAGCCACCACAGACCCTGGGAATTACTGACCCATTAGCCTAACAAGCCTGGTCTGCAAGGCCATGGAACGTATCATCATGGAACTTATAAACAAAGACATTTGTAATCTCCAAACTCTGGACCCCACCCAGTTCGTGTTTGTAAAAGGCAGATCATGTCTCCTAAACCTGATAGACTTCTCACACAGGTGGATAGTAGTCTCTCCTTTGATAATCACATCACCACAGTAGTCAGGAAATCCTTCTACATGGCACACCTTATCACAAAAGGTTTCTCATCCAGGAAAAAAGAGGTAATTGTTCCCCTCTACCTGTCACTCATTAGACCCATTATAGAGTGCAACGTCCCTTTTGGTATGTACCTCACAAGACATCAACTGGAAAGGCTGCAGAAATACCTCACAAAGATGATTACTGGCCTCAAACAGATGCCCTACGCTGACTGTCTCAAAAGAACTCCAGCTTTACTCCGTTGCATATCACCTACTCAGAGGCGATCTCTGCCTAATATACAAAGCTATGTCAAACCTAGAGCTGTTGGACATACTCCACTTAATGAAATCCCAATCCCTTCAAGCTACACACTTTAGGGACCTAAACCTTGTCACCACAATAAACAGAATATGCTGGAGGGATAGATTCCTCTCCCAGTGACTTCCCATACTCTGGAACAAACTACTTATCTATATCAAACAAAGCTCCTCATTAGCACTCAAGAAAAATCTTGATGATTGGATGGTAAATAAGAAATTCACCCCAGGGATCACCTCGGTGGCTCTGCTAGACAGGGGCACAGGAAAATAATTTTCTTGTGTGGCAAAAGCTAGGGTACCTTTTTGGCTAGGCTTATATAGGCCCTAGGGCCAATAGCCTAGTACCTACCTATGAACCTACTAGGAAAATGGTCTTCCATGATAGATATTTCAAATCACAGGATGATGCAGGTTCAAAGGGGGGTAAAATGATCCCTGAGAGCACAAAATTCAGATTCCATGGAGCAGCTGGGGTTCTAATAGATGGTCTCAAGTGAATAGTATCCTTAAGGAAGACTTTAGAAAGTCTGTGTGACAGGATGGGGTTTTTTTGATTGCTAATATGAAAATTAGAAATTGCTGCCAATTGAACCCTAAGGGTTGCTGCAGCCACTCCTTCATGAAACAGTTTTGTCAGAAACTCTAAAATGGATGAAATCGAAGCCATATATAGGTCAAACATTGTTTTGTGACGCCCATATGGAAAATCTTTTCCACTTGCTAAGGTATAGTTTCCTGGTAGAAGATTTATGAGAAGAGATTAGGATGTTCTGTGCTGCAGGTGACAGATTGTGAAACCTGGCTATTTGTGGAAGTGGAACAGCCAAGCTGTCGACTTTAGGGTATGAAGTGCAGGATGAAGAGCTCCTGATGAATGCATCAGATCATCTGGAACTGGATCCAGAATCCATGGTTCTTCCAGTAGATGAGGCTGAAGAAAGGGGAACCAAATTTGACGAGGACAGTAAGGGGCTATTAGAATAACGGTCCCTCCCAGAGTGTTGGCTTTCTGTAGGAATTTGGGTATCAGAGGAAATGGGGGAAAGACAAGGTAGTCCCAGGGGCCAACTGTGTACAAGTGCATCCCTTGGGGTATCCTCCGGGTTGGGGATCAGGGTAAAGTAGTTGCTGCATTTGGTGTTGGAGGGGGTTGCAAAAAGGTCACAGCAAGGCTGGCCCCATCTGCAGAATATCCTTTCCACTACTTCTTCCTTCAGGGACCACTCGTGAGGCAACAGAATTGCTCTGCAAAACTCGTCCGCTATCACACTGGACCATCGTGGGATGTGTGTAGCTATCAGAAAGTGCTGGGTGGACAGTGCCCACTGCCATACTATCAGGGCCTCTCGACATAATGGGTATGATCTGGTTCCTCCTTGTTTATGTACCAGACCACTGACATGCTGTCCATCTGTATTGCAATAGTTCCTAGAGGGAGAAAGTTTTGAAAGGACTGCAATGCTAGAAGTACCACTCTCATCTCTAGGACATTGATATGCAGATGAGCCTCGTGATTCTCCCATGTGCCTTCGGCTGTCCTTCCCTGAAAATGCCCCCCCATCCCATCAGGGAGGCGTCCGTGGTCACAGTGGAGACGGGGTGGTAGAACAAAGGGATAACCTATTGTCACTTGAGAGGTCAGCCACCAAAGAAGATCCCTCTTGCATGACTTTATTATAATGGGATGAGGTATTAGAAGTTCCTGATAAGACCATTGTGTGAATACAAGCCACTGCAGTACCTGCATGTGCATTTGGCCGAATGGAATGGCAATGATGGCGACTGCCATGGTCCCTAGTAACTTGAGCACTACTGAAACCGGGGCTCTCTGTTTAGAGATGAGTTCCAGAACTTGTTGTCAAAGGCTCAACACTCTTTCCATTACAAGTTTTACAGTCATGGAAACTGTGTAGAGATCGGCTCCTATAAAAACAGTACGTCTGGATGGCTGTAAAGCAGATTTGTCCCAGTTTAAAGTAATCTCCAATCGACTGCAAAGATCTAAGGTTGTATCCCTTGCTTGTACGAGTTGATGCTTGGTGGTGGTGGTGAGAATCCAGTCATCTAAATATGGAAACACTTGGAATCCTAACCATCTCAGGTGAGCCGTGACTACTGCCATGCATTTGGTGAACACTCTGGGGGATGTACTGAGACCAAAGGGCAGAGCTCGAAACTGAAAGTGACTGGCTCCCAGCCTGAAAGCACAGATGATCCCTAGCTGGTCTGGCCATCTTTATATGCATCCTGGAGATCTACTGAGCATATCCAATTGTCTTTCCCTAGAAAGGGAAGTATAGACTGTAGTGTGATCATCCAAAACTTTGGGTTTTTTTTGACAGATTTGTTCAATCTGCTGAGATCCAAAATGGGTCTCCAGTCCCCTGTTTTCTTTGGAACTAAAAAGAACCTTGAGTAAGTTCCAGATCCCCTCTGGTCTGCTGGGACTTGTTGAATGACTTTTTTTTTCTAGCAACCTTGCAATCTCTATGGTTGCCTGTTCCCTGAGACTGGGTGGGACGTATGGGATTTTCTTCACAAGGAGTGGAGGGGTAGCAAAGGGGATGATGTATCCTCTGGATATTATGCTTTGTACCAAATGATGTTTTGTGATTTTTAGCTATGTGTCTGGGTACAAAAATAAGCATCCCCCGACTGCCTCCAGAGACAGATGGGCCTGTTACCATGATTTTGCAGGCCCCTTCTGCCACGTGGATGGCGTTTTCCATTATTGCCCCCTCCTCTGCCTCTAGAGGGGGTTTCACCACGCGTGTCAAAGAAAGCTCCTTGGGTTTTACGGAGCCACATTTTCTCACTCTTTCAACCTTTAGGATAAGGTCCGGTAGGGGTGGAAAAACGGACTCCTACAGCAGACAGTGTCTTTCCATCTTGCTCACATCTGGTAAGAGTTTCCTTCACTTTGGGTCCAAAAAGTGATGAACCAAAGGGTGTGTTCACAAAGGATGACTTGTAGGGCTCCGCAAAGGAACATAAGCGCATCCAGGAGCATCTCCTAAGAGCAATTTCTGTACCTGATGCCCTACTCATTCCATCAGCTGTATATGAAATCAGATGCATGGAAGAGTTTATAAGGGAATTTACGGTAGCAAGCTGGGAGGTTACCTTGTCTGAGACCCCCACAGCTACTGCACCCTGTAGAGTATCTCCCAACTCCTTAAGGAGATCACTATGTAGTCTAGTAAAATGTGTAAGGTGTTCAGGGATTGAAGAGTAAAGGCCACTGAACTAAACATGCGCTTCCGGTATCTGTCCATGATCCTAGAATCCCTATTAGGAGGATGAACAGATGTGGAGGTCTCCGATAACTCCTTTTTTTGGCAGCCGCCACCACCGTAGCATCAATGAGTACTCCTTTGGTAAGGAAAGCCTTGTCCTGAGGTGACATTATAAAATTTGTTAGGCCTCCGAGGGACTCCCACGCCTTTCGAGAGAGAAGGTCCATCAACTCATCAAAAGGCGGAATCACCCAACAGATGAAGGCTTGAGACCCGAAAGCCTTCAGGAGTACTGACTCATCATCAGTAGGGTTAACGGGCTTCCAGCCACCCCTCTGTTTCAGTATTTCTAAGATATCACCAAAAGAGAGATCTTCAGAGGGGGACCATGGGGACCCTTGACTCATTTAAGTCAGTATCTGACGTGATGGATTCTTGTGGGGAATCTAGATGCTTCCTCTTAAAAATCCTCTTCCTGGAAACCTCCTCATTGGGAGCTTCCGGGGAGGTCCCGGAAGAGCAGGGCTCACCCAATGGGGGGACCGGAGACTCCGAGTCTCCACGCTTTTGAGGGATCAGTGAAGCACAGGCAGACAGGAGCTTTAGGGGAGGAGATAGCTGGTACTGATGATGTGGGTGCCCAAGGGGACAACACTCTCCTCACAGCATCAAAGGCCCTCAGGCTCCGATCTGAACAGACACCTGGATCTGTAGAAGCAGGCAGTCACTGTGGCGCTGAAGCCGTGGGCTCAGAGCCAGAGGTATGTGCTGAATTCACCCGAGAGGCAGAATCAGCACAGAAAGATCATAACTATCCTCTCCGGACCTGACCGGCGAGTGTCGGCTCCTAGACTCCAAGGTAGGTACCGAAGAAGTCATCATTGGTTCTGAATACTCTGGCTCCAAAACCTCGGGTCAAATTGGAGGAACAGAAGAAATGGGCTGGGATCTTGGTTGGTTCCAAAGCCCTAAGGGTCGATCCTGACAGAATTTTTGCTAGCGCCTGTGACTGCAAAAACCTCTGCACCACTTGATCCACATCTTTATCCGATAGTCTTGAGGACCGGGAAGCTATAGAAGAGGCTTCTGACTGTAAAATTGGAGACTTTAGGGTAGAAGATACCGGTTCCAGTACTGGGGACTGGCTCCAACTGACATCAACCTCCGGTTCTGTAGGCTTTGGAGCAGAGGTAGTAGTTGCTGCATTTGGTGTTGGAGGGGGTTGCAAAAAGGTCACAGCAAGGCTGGCCCCATCTGCAGAATATCCTTTCCACTACTTCTTCCTTCAGGGACCACTCGTGAGGCAACAGAATTGCTCTGCAAAACTCGTCCGCTATCACACTGGACCATCGTGGGATGTGTGTAGCTATCAGAAAGTGCTGGGTGGACAGTGCCCACTGCCATACTATCAGGGCCTCTCGACATAATGGGTATGATCTGGTTCCTCCTTGTTTATGTACCAGACCACTGACATGCTGTCCATCTGTATTGCAATAGTTCCTAGAGGGAGAAAGTTTTGAAAGGACTGCAATGCTAGAAGTACCACTCTCATCTCTAGGACATTGATATGCAGATGAGCCTCGTGATTCTCCCATGTGCCTTCGGCTGTCCTTCCCTGAAAATGCCCCCCCATCCCATCAGGGAGGCGTCCGTGGTCACAGTGGAGACGGGGTGGTAGAACAAAGGGATAACCTATTGTCACTTGAGAGGTCAGCCACCAAAGAAGATCCCTCTTGCATGACTTTATTATAATGGGATGAGGTATTAGAAGTTCCTGATAAGACCATTGTGTGAATACAAGCCACTGCAGTACTTGCATGTGCATTTGGCCGAATGGAATGGCAATGATGGCGACTGCCATGGTCCCTAGTAACTTGAGCACTACTGAAACTGGGGCTCTCTGTTTAGAGATGAGTTCCAGAACTTGTTGTCAAAGGCTCAACACTCTTTCCATTACAAGTTTTACAGTCATGGAAACTGTGTAGAGATCGGCTCCTATAAAAACAGTACGTCTGGATGGCTGTAAAGCAGATTTGTCCCAGTTTAAATTAATCTCCAATCGACTGCAAAGATCTAAGGTTGTATCCCTTGCTTGTACGAGTTGATGCTTGGTGGTGGTGGTGAGAATCCAGTCATCTAAATATGGAAACACTTGGAATCCTAACCATCTCAGGTGAGCCGTGACTACTGCCATGCATTTGGTGAACACTCTGGGGGATGTACTGAGACCAAAGGGCAGAGCTCGAAACTGAAAGTGACTGGCTCCCAGCCTGAAAGCACAGATGATCCCTAGCTGGTCTGGCCATCTTTATATGCATCCTGGAGATCTACTGAGCATATCCAATTGTCTTTCCCTAGAAAGGGAAGTATAGACTGTAGTGTGATCATCCAAAACTTTGGGGTTTTTTTTGACAGATTTGTTCAATCTGCTGAGATCCAAAATGGGTCTCCAGTCCCCTGTTTTCTTTGGAACTAAAAAGAACCTTGAGTAAGTTCCAGATCCCCTCTGGTCTGCTGGGACTTGTTGAATGACTTTTTTTTTCTAGCAACCTTGCAATCTCTATGGTTGCCTGTTCCCTGAGACTGGGTGGGACGTATGGGATTTTCTTCACAAGGAGTGGAGGGGTAGCAAAGGGGATGATGTATCCTCTGGATATTATGCTTTGTACCAAATGATGTTTTGTGATTTTTAGCTATGTGTCTGGGTACAAAAATAAGCATCCCCCGACTGCCTCCAGAGACAGATGGGCCTGTTACCATGATTTTGCAGGCCCCTTCTGCCACGTGGATGGCGTTTTCCATTATTGCCCCCTCCTCTGCCTCTAGAGGGGGTTTCACCACGCGTGTCAAAGAAAGCTCCTTGGGTTTTACGGAGCCACATTTTCTCACTCTTTCAACCTTTAGGATAAGGTCCGGTAGGGGTGGAAAAACGGACTCCTACAGCAGACAGTGTCTTTCCATCTTGCTCACATCTGGTAAGAGTTTCCTTCACTTTGGGTCCAAAAAGTGATGAACCAAAGGGTGTGTTCACAAAGGATGACTTGTAGGGCTCCGCAAAGGAACATAAGCGCATCCAGGAGCATCTCCTAAGAGCAATTTCTGTACCTGATGCCCTACTCATTCCATCAGCTGTATATGAAATCAGATGCATGGAAGAGTTTATAAGGGAATTTACGGTAGCAAGCTGGGAGGTTACCTTGTCTGAGACCCCCACAGCTACTGCACCCTGTAGAGTATCTCCCAACTCCTTAAGGAGATCTCTATGTAGTCTAGTAAAATGTGTAAGGTGTTCAGGGATTGAAGAGTAAAGGCCACTGAACTAAACATGTGCTTCCGGTATCTGTCCATGATCCTAGAATCCCTATTAGGAGGATGAACAGATGTGGAGGTCTCCGATAACTCCTTTTTTTGGCAGCCGCCACCACCGTAGCATCAATGAGTACTCCTTTGGTAAGGAAAGCCTTGTCCTGAGGTGACATTATAAAATTTGTTAGGCCTCCGAGGGACTCCCACGCCTTTCGAGAGAGAAGGTCCATCAACTCATCAAAAGGCGGAGTCACCCAACAGATGAAGGCTTGAGACCCAAAAGCCTTCAGGAGTACTGACTCATCATCAGTAGGGTTAAGGGGCTGCCAGCCACCCCTCTGTTTCAGTATTTCTAAGATATCACCAAAAGAGAGATCTTCAGAGGGGGACCATGGGGACCCTTGACTCATTTAAGTCAGTATCTGACGTGATGGATTCTTGTGGGGAATCTAGATGCTTCCTCTTAAAAATCCTCTTCCTGGAAACCTCCTCATTGGGAGCTTCCAGGGAGGTCCCGGAAGAGCAGGGCTCACCCAATGGGGGGACCAGAGACTCCGAGTCTCCATGCTTTTGAGGGATCAGTGAAGCACAGGCAGACAGGAGCTTTAGGGGAGGAGATAGCTGGTACTGATGATGTGGGTGCCCAAGGGGACAACACTCTCCTCACAGCATCAAAGGCCCTCAGGCTCCGATCTGAACAGACACCTGGATCTGTAGAAGCAGGCAGTCACTGTGGCGCCGAAGCCGTGGGCTCCGAGCCAGAGGTATGTGCTGAATTCACCCGAGAGGCAGAATCAGCACAGAAAGATCATAACTATCCTCTCCGGACCTGACCGGCGAGTGTCGGCTCCTAGACTCCAAGGTAGGTACCGAAGAAGTCATCATTGGTTCTGAATACTCTGACTCCAAAACCTCGGGTCAAATTGGAGGAACAGAAGAAATGGGCTGGGATATTGGTTGGTTCCAAAGCCCTAAGGGTCGATCCTGACAGAATTTTTGCTAGCGCCTGTGACTGCAAAAACCTCTGCACCACTTGATCCACATCTTTATCCGATAGTCTTGAGGACCGGGAAGCTATAGAAGAGGCTTCTGACTGTAAAATTGGAGACTTTAGGGTAGAAGATACCGGTTCCAGTACTGGGGACTGGCTCCAACTGACATCAACCTCCGGTTCTGTAGGCTTTGGAGCAGAGGTAGTAGTCCGGCTAGATTTGGATATTGATGAGCCCTTTTTCGTCTCCGATGACGAGCTGGAAGAAAAAGTTTTTGATGACTTAGGTTTGTCCTTATCCAAGGCTTCTTGAAAAGAGAATTTTAGTAAACCTCTTGCAATTAACTTACTTCTGCATTCGTGGAGAATGCAAGAACTAAATGAGTGACAAATGGCACAATTTTCTTGAAGGTGAAGCCAAAGAAAAAAAATGTAGGGCTCTAACTATATATGTAATACAACAGCACACACTCTATGTAACTATAAAGGCACACTATCAATAATAACCTTAATTTCCCCGATAAAAACAGGGTCTAACTCTAAACTACAGTGCACTAAGTATGAGAATCATGCAATGCTATATTCAAAGATATATAATACAACCCTAACCACAACCACATGTTTTTATTAAACTTACAAATTTAAGTCTAACAGTAGAAAAAAAAAGAACTACTACTGCCCTAATAAAATAATCGGGCTTGCGACTCTAAAGCAAACAGGAGGAGTACTAAATCTCTAAGAGAGTTGTTTTTAGTAGGCCTAGAAAAGAAGCGTCTACAAAAAAGCACTCTAAATTCTAAGTATGACTTAGCAAACACCAACAATGTATAGAAAAATCTTAAGTTATCTATTATCCATCAATACTAATCAAAACTTGTAGAAAACTACAAAAATATTTTAACAATACTGGCCAGAGCTGTTGAGGAACTCCCAATCTGATGCAGTGGCAAACGAGATCTGAGGGAAGCAGTACTGCATCATGGGATATGGAGTAGGCCATGAGCTGTTTGAAGACCTCGAGCTTTAGCATCTGGCCAAGTTGGAGCCAAGGATCGGCTCCGAACCCACCAGTGAGAATGAAGACGAGATAGAACTTCACATCAAACATTTTAGTGATGCAGAAACATTTGGGTCAAAGCGAAGCAATGTAAGCTTCTCTAGCACAATGTTCAGATCCCACAAAGGAGCAACTTCTTTCCTATAAGGTCAAAAATGTAGGTTACCTTTGAAGAAATGTTTAATGGGTAGCTGTGACGCTAAAGGAAGATGCAAGCTGAAACAGCTGAGAAGTACAACTTCAATGAGGCATACTCCAGACATGCATTAAAAGACTAACCGGTATTTTAAAGTAACAGGCACTGAGGCTGAGAAAGGGTTGATTTCTCTTCTGGCACAAGATGGAGAATCTCTTCCATTTGGAAAGGTAAGATTTCCTGGTGGTAAGCTTCCTAACCTCTTGTGATATTAAGCACATCATCTGAAAACTGATACTTAAAAAGCAGAAAGATGATATCATTCAAGGTGATGACTGTAGGGTTCTTAGACTGAGATATATCAGGTGCTCCCCTGTCCTGGGTTAGGACGTTCACTTTCTTAGGTAATGTGAGAGGCTGCACACTAGAAATTTGTATGAGGGGTATAAAGTACAGTTATGTAAGTAAAAGTACCATAACAGATGTTCGAAAGATCACTACTGCAGTAGCCTAATATGGGTATACATCAGCTGGACAACTCTCAAAGCTTCAGGGCACCTTTCACATACCCAAACTGACAGCTCAAGCTGAGCTGACTAAAACAGAGGTCTTGTGCTAAGCTCTGCAGAGCTTTCATGCCAACTAAGAAGGGGGAGGCTAAGCCCTAAGAAGACATTGCTAGGCAAAGAAAAAACGTGCACTCCCTGGGATAAAACATGCCAAAAAACAAACAAGGGGAAGGAAGGGAGAGCATGGCCACTACAGAAGTAATCATTTGAACATCTTTTCATATGGTAAGTTTACTTACCCAGCTGTGCTCTGTTCTTCATATTGATCACTGCTGCAGCAGTCTTAGTAATATGAGAGCGATTACCATAGCTTACAACTACTGAGGTAGAAGGGGAAAGGTCCCGGAGCCCCTGGAGAATGGTCTTAGCAAAGCCTGTCCTAGATTTGAAAAGGAATCTAGTTTACAGTGCTTCATAAAATTATACACAGATAAAGTTTCTGCTTCTAGAATCCAAGCATTTCCAAAAAGCCATAGATGAAGGCCAGGAACCTTGTAGAATGTACTTCAACTCTGCCTGGAAATGTTTTGTTTTAGTGAGAATAACAAAAGGTAACAGCTTGAGACATCCACTTGGAAATAAAAAATGCAGACCACTGGAGTCTATTAAATGATTAAAAAAAGAAGTTATGTACTCATCATAACGTTCCATGTATGTAGTCCATCTCGCCGAACATTACTACGTGTGGGTTTGGAGCTGATCCTCGTCTCCAACTCGGACGCTTTTAGAAAGCCTTAAAACTTCTGACTGGCTCGTGGCTAGGAAGTATCCCATGGTGCATGAGCACACTCCCCAGATCTTGTTTGCTGCTAGTCTATATAAGGAAAAAAAGTAGAAAGGAGAACAAAGGTTCGGAAGAATAAACCCTAATAAAAGTGTCCTTTATGATATAAACCACCGTAGAAAACTGTTTCCAGATCCTCCAAGGGGCTTGTGGGGGGGTTCGTAATAATGTTCGGCGAGATGGACTACATACATGGAACGTTATGGTGAGTACATAACTTCTTTATGTTATGTAGTCCTATCTCGCCTCCATTATTATGTATGGGACAACATCCCTAGCATCTTGTATGGGTGGCTCACTGGAAAATACTCCTGAGCACCGTGGAACCAAATGAGGCCCTACCCCTGGAAATTAGGTCTAATTTATAATGGGTAATGAAGGTAGGAGGAGTAGCCCATGTTGCTGCTGCACATATATTATCAATAGGAGTCCTGGCTTGGAAGGCAGCAGAAGTAGAAAATGATCTGATAAAGTGCGCTTTGACTTTAAGGGGTAACTCTCTTCCCTCAGAAGTATAAATGAAAGAGATGCAGTTAGAGATCCAGTTTGATAGTGTGACCTTAGAAACTGGCAAACTCATTCTTGTTTCAGCAAAGGAAACGAATAGCTGGGTCTGATTTTCTAAATCCTTTAGTTCGGTGGATGTAGAAATGCAATTGCCTATGCACATCCAATTGGTGAAATCTATACTATGCTTTATTGGTGTGACTGGGGAAGAATACTGGAAATTCTATAGTTTGATTCAAGTGAAAATGGGAGCAGACCTTGGGGATTAAAGGAAGGATTCATCTAGAGAGAGACCCTATCTTTGTGAAAAATTAAGTATGGAGGTTTAACGGATAGGGCTTGCAGTTCAGAAAAGTACAGTTTTGTACCTACCATAAATGTAGATGTTCGAGGATCCACATTGCTGCAGTCCTAACTATTGGGTAGTCCGCTGTCCAGTCGGCCCGAATACCAAAGTATATGGCTGACGTCGGTCAGGGCGCATTAGACTGACGTCAGTACGCCAGGGTACTAATCGCATGACCGGCGTCATATCCTCAGTCTTTTCTTGCCCCAGATGTCAGAAGACCCTGAAAGATAAGGCCAAAACCAAAAACTCCCAACATATCTGCACCAAAATATATATATATACAAAATATACAAAATTAGCAGAATATAACCTCACCTACACAACCACCCCTAAACACAGAGGGGAGGAGGGGTGGACTGCAGCAATGTGGATCCTCGAACATCTACATTTATGGTAGGTACAAAACTGTACTATGTTCTTCATTCCACATTGCTGCAGTCCTAATAGAATCCCAAAGCAGAGGTAAGGGAGGCTGGCAAATCATAAGGAAGCAGGAGCTGATAACATGCCTTGCAAAATAGCTGTGGCAAAACCAGCCCTAGACTTAGAGTAGAGAGGAAGGTGGTAATGCTTAGAGAAAGTATGCACTGAACTCCAAGTAGCTGCCTCCAAAATATCCTTAGTTGCCACCCCTTAAAAAGCTGTTGAAGTGGCAGTAGCCCTAGTGGAATGAGGCCTAATCCCAGCTGGAATCTCCTTGCCATGATGGGAATAACAAAATGCAATGCAAAACCCAATCCACCTAGAAATAGTTTGTTTTGACACAGGCTTGCCCTGAGAACTCAAAGCAAAAGAAACAAACAACTGCTGAGACTGCCTAAAATCCTTAGTCCTGCTCAAATAATAACGCATTGCCTGTGTACATCTAAAATGTGCAAAACCTTTTTTCCCTTTTTTTTGGGATCTGCATAAAACGTAGGCAAATGAATAGTTTGGTTTAAAGCCACACTAGAAACCACTTTAGGCATAAAGGAAGGATTAGTACGTAATGATACCCTATCCTTATGAAAAATCAAGAAAGGCTCAACCGCCATAAGGGCCTGTAACTCAGAAACCCTTCTTGCAGAAGTAATGGCCAACAAAAAAGCAGTCTTCCATGACAAGTATTTCAGTTCAGCAGTAGCTGCAGGCTCAAAAGGTTGTAGAGTAAGTTTCTCCAACACAAAATTGAGATCCCAAGCAGGAGTAGGAGCTCTACGCGGGGTCTTATATTCTTTGCCCCTCTAAGAAATTGCTTGAACAAAGGATGTGA
This sequence comes from Protopterus annectens, assembly GCF_019279795.1. NCBI lineage: Eukaryota > Metazoa > Chordata > Ceratodontiformes > Protopteridae > Protopterus > Protopterus annectens. The sequence continues at coordinate 129,558,018 of NC_056745.1, read as the reverse complement.
AAACAATGGTGGGTCACAATCATAGTGAGCTGAAATTGCTGCAGCATGAATCTTAATGGAAGAGAAAGACAAACCTTTGTCCAATAACTCAGTAAGATATTGAAGAGCCACACTCAAATTAGGCTCTGAAATCTCCAAATTCTTTGCTGCAGTCCAAAATAAAAATCTCTTCCATTTTTCTGCGTACACTTTCCTTGTACTAGGTCTTCTGGCTTCCATAATCACATTTAAAACTTGTTGAGGAAGTTGAGACCTGCTGTCTTTCAAAACAGAATATGCCAAGCTGTTAGATGAAGAGAGTGAAGCTTGACATTGAGCAGACGACCGTCCTTCTGAGACAACAGATGTGGAATCAAGGGTAAAGGCCATGGAGGCTTCCTTACCAGACTTCTCAGTAATGGGTACCAGTGCTGCCGAGGCCAATCTGGAGCTATTAAAATCATCCTTGGCTTGTCTTGTCTGACCTTTAGAAGCACCTTTGGAAGAAGAGGCAGAGGTGGAAACGCATACACATGAAGATTTTTCCAACTGAAAGAAAGAGCATCCACTTTCCAAGCTGTGTGATGAAACCTCTTTGTGCAAAACTTTGGCAGCTGGTGGTTTAGTGGAGAAGCGAACAGATCTATGTCTGGAGTTCCCCAGGACACTGTCAACTTTTGAAATACATGAAGATCCAGTTTCCACTGTGGGGATCCATGATTTGTCTGCTTAACACATCTGCTAAGGAGTTCTGTGCTCGGCAGAAACCTTGCCTGAAGAGTTAGTTGCAAGCTTAGCGCAGTCTCCCATAAAATCATTGCTTGCCTGCACAATGGGTAAGAATGTGTTCCCCCTTGTTTGTTGATGTACCACATGACAGTTGTGTTGTCTGTTAGAATCAACACCTGCCCTGGAAGAAGTAACTCCTTGAAAGCCATTAATGCAAACTGGACTGCTAACATCTCCTTCATGTTGATATGTAGATGTTGTAGTCTGGCAGGCCACTTGTCTTGTATCCACTTTCCATGTAGATGAGCTCCCCAAGCAATGTCTGAGGCATCTGTCGTTAGAATTTGACTCGCCTCTGGCCAGGTCACAGAGAGTCCCTTGTTTAGGTGACATTCCTGAGCACACCACAAAAATTCCTTTTGAATGCAAGGTATTATTTGAATGACAGTGTCCAAATCCTGGCAGTGCTGTGTCCATACATTTTTGAGATACCATTGTAGCTTCCTCATATGCAGTTTGGCATTGGGAAGCACCAGAATACAAGATGCCATGAACCCTAAGGCTTGAAGGACTGTCCTTGCAGTCAGCCCGGACTGAAGAGATAGCTGCTGGAAGTAACTGGAAAGATTCTTTTGTTTGTCCGGGGTTAAAAAGGCCATCTGGGCTGCTGTTTTCAGTCTCACACCCAGAAAGCACATGTCTTGAGAGGGTACTAGACTGGACTTTATTTCGTTCACAGAATACCCAAGGCAACTTAGCACTGCTTTGACATATTCCAGATGCTGTAGAAGGTCTTCCTTTCTTGAGCCAGAATCAGGCAATCGTCCAAGTAAGGATAGATTTGAATTCCTTTAGCCTGAAGTAAGCTATCACTGGAGCCAGAACCTTTGTGAATACTCTGGCGCAGTAGATAAGCCAAAGGGCAATGCAGAGAACTGATAATGAGAATTTCCAGCTCGAGATACTTTCTGCAACTCAGTCTTATAGGCACATGAAGGTAAGCTTCCTTGAGATCTAAAGTTACCATCCAGTGATCCTTGCCCAGCAGAGGTAAAAGCTGTTGTAACGTCAACATCTTGAACTTGGGAATGTCCAGATAAATGTTGAGGATAGATAAATCCAAAATTGGTCTCCACGTGTTCCCCTTCTTTGGTACTAGGAACAGGCGAGAATAAAATCCTAGGCCCCTTTCTGGCACAGGAACCGGCTGAATGGCCCCTATTTGGAGTAACTGAGAAATTTGCTTGTGAGCCTCTTGTCTTTGTAGAGGAGGAATGTCTGGCATGCCTTTGAAAGGAGGCAAGGTATGGAAATAAAACCTGTAACCGTGGTGAATGATATCCAGAACCCATTTGTCTTGGGTAATTAAATCCCAATTTTCTTTGAAAAGAGACAGTCTTCCTCCTAGAGGTGCCGCCAGGTGAGAAGGTACTGGCAGCTGAAAAGGCAGGTCATTGGGTCTGCTTAAAGGACTGACCCCTGCCCTCACCAGAAGTCTGAGCAGGTGAACTCCCTGTCCTAGGCCTAAAAGCACCTTGAGCTCTGCCCCTACCACGTCTAGACCTACCCCTAGACTGGGAATCATAAGCAGGATAAGTCCATCCCTTAGCAGGCCAATTTCTACTAAACTTCGGAGGCTGCACCTGCAAAAAATCCTTAACAGTTTGCATTGACTTAGCCTTGTCCTCCATCTTCTGCAAAACTGCTTCCACAGGCGAACCAAACAACACATCAGACTGTAAAGGAGCATCCAAAATCCTTGTCTTAACATGCTCAGCTAAGTTCTGATCTCTCAACCAGGCGTGCCTACGAAGAACAGAACCTGTGGCAGCCACCCTGGATGAGGCCTGCACAGCATCAAAACCACATTGCAAGGAATGTTTACCCACTTGTTCAGACACATGAACTAAATCCTGCAACTCTTTACACTCAATACCTTCCGCCAGAGCATCCACCTTAGATTTCAACTGTGAAAGAAGATAATTCTGATATTTTAACATGTGAAACTGACAATTCAACGCCCTCATGGCTAAAGTGGAAGAAGTATACACTTTCTTTCCCCATCTATCCAAAGCCCTTGCCTCTTTATCAGGAGGGACAGGATTTTTAACAACTGAGGCCTTCACACCTTTAGGCCCCTGAGAAACAGTTTCTGGGTCTGCCCTAGGACTCTTAAAAAGATACTTATGAGCTTCAGGCACCCTATAATACCTATCCGGTTTAACTGGGGCAGGAGGCAAAGAATCGGATTCAGGGAAGCCTCTGCAAAAACATCCTCCACCACATTCAAAACAGGAGGTATAGCTAAAGGCCTGTGCTGGGGTAAAACAAGAATTCCCTAAGCCTTTTCCTGGAATCAGAGAAATCTTGACCTTCCCATTTAAAATGCTCCCTCATGGAATGCAGAGTCTCTGAAAATGAAAAATCCTCAGGAGGGAAGCTGAAGGAGTAGAATCATCCACATCAGAATCAGAATAAGGAGGTACTCCTGCAAGTCTTCAACCCGAGACTCAGAAGCCTCAGAGCATTGCTCAAAACTCTCAAACTCAGATTCCACCCTAGGCCTCTTATCAGAGGGGCATGGAACCCCTTATCATAGTAATCAAATCCTCTGCCATTTTAAGCATATGTTTCTTAGGCAAAGACCCTGAAGTACTAGGAGAAACCCCCACTGAAGCAAAACTCGGCCTGCCCTCAAAGAAGCCTTGGAAACAGAAGGGGAGGCTCTGACCACCTTAGGAAGAGAGGGAAGAACAGCCACCTGAGAAGCCCCTCAGCCTGGCCTACTTCCTGAGAGGGTACATCCTGTAACAGTAAAGTCTCTCCCTGAGACTCCAAAGAAACACCTGGCAAAACCTCCGGCTCCACTGAGCCTCTCTAAAGAACCGGCGCCTGGAACTGTCGGTTCCTCCACTCTAGGTTTTACTGTTTTGTCCTTGCTTTTAGCGAGCCGCATCGCATCCGGCGGCATTTTATAATTACAACGCTTCCCAAACACTAACCTGGCACAGTCTAACCTTCTTAATAGTGCGTTTGTTAAATCTAGCACAAGAGCGGCATCCAACAACGTGCTCAGGCCCTAAACAAGGTATACACAAAGTATGGTAATCCCTATGAGGTATCTGTTTCCCACAAGAAATACAGTTATTTACTTTTTCTGACATCCGTTAAATACTGAGGCAAGAAAAACCAAAATATTCCCAACGGGGTACTTAGCCAACTTTGATTCGGTCTGAAACCCTGGCTTCAGAAACTTTCAGAACGCCAACCTGCACTCGCAAAATTGCTTCTGCATCGGACCATGCGGCAAAAAAGACTGAGGATATGACGTCGGTCATGCGCATTAGTACCCTGACGTACTGACGTCAGTCTAATGCGCCCTGACCGACGTCAGCCATATACTTTGGTATTCGGGCCGACTGGACAGCGGACTACCCAATAGTTAGGACTGCAGCAATGTGGAACGAAGAACATCTCGTCTGGCTGAAGTTATCGCCCCCAGAAAGAGTCTTCCATGACAAATTTTAATTGACAGCTATAGGCTGGTTCAGAAGGTGGCAAAGTAAGTTTAGAAAGGACTAGATTTAGATCCCAGGGAGGAATGGGATCTTGAATGGGCAGTCTTATCATAGAACCTTTGAGAAAGGTCTTGCAAAGTTTGTGGGACATAAGGTTAGAATCATTAATTCCCACATGAAAATTAGATATTGCTGCTAGCTGAACTCAGTGTAGCAGCTGCTGATCCCTGGTGAAAAAGTTCTGATAGGAACGCTAAGACAATAGGAATGGGAGCTGTAAATGGATTAACCTTTCTGTTATCTGCCCATATAGAAAATCTCTTCCATTTCCTGTTATACAATTTTCTAGTCGAGGGCCTATGAGAAGAGGTAATGATATGGGTTACAGCTGGAGACAGATCGTGAAGCTTGACTAATGATGGAACTGGAGCAGCCATGCTGTCAGTTTGAGAGTGTAGAGACAAGGATGAAGAGAACCTGACGTGTGTTAAGAGGTCTGGTACTGAATCCAGAGTCCATGGATAGTCCAATAGGTGAGGCCTGAGGAAAGGGAACCAAATCTGATGAGGCCAGTAAAGACTGATGAGGATCATCTTGCTTCCCAAAAAACATTGCTTTCTGTATAAACTTGGGAATGAGTGGAAAAAGAGGAAATGCATAAAGAGGTCCCGGGGGCCAATCGTGGAAGAGTGCATCTCTCAGAGACTCTCCCGGAGGGGGAATGAGGGAGAAAAAGGTGCTGCATTTGGCATTGATGGGGCTGGAAAAAAAAGATTGCAGCAGGGTTGTCCCCATTTGGGGAATATCTGACGGGCTACTTTCTGGTTCAAAGACCATTCATGAGGTAACAATATTGCCCTGCTTAGCTTGTCTGATATCATGTTGGATGTCCCCGGGATGTGCGTTGCAATGAGAAAGCATTGGGAAGAAATCACCCAGTTTCAAACTCACAGGGGCCTCTCAACATAAGGGGTAAGATCTGGTTCCTTCTTGCTTGTTTAGATACCATACCACCAACATGTTGTCTGTCTGGATAGCTATCATCCCTAGAGGGAGAAAGTCGTGAAGTGCTTGCAACGCTAGAAGCATCACTCTCATCTCTAGGACATTGATATGCAGATGGGCCTCAATCTTGCCATGTGCCTTGGACAGTCCTGCCTAGATAATGCCCCCCCATCTGAGAGACATCCGTGGTCACAGTGGCAATGGGTTGGTGCGGTATAAAGGGAGTCCCTGTGGTAAGGTGACCTGGCTGAATCCACCAATGGAGATCCTTTGTGCAAGAATCTGTGATTAGTATCTGGTGATGCAGGGGCAACTGCTGAAAAGACCACTGGGATGACAGGAACCACTGGAGTATTCTCATATGTAGTCTTGCTAATGCTACCAATGTTACTCTACGCCATTGTTCCAAGAAGTTGTAACACCACCTTCACTTTGACTCTTCGAAGGGGAAGTATCCTGTAAATCTGCTGTGAAAGATTTTGTATTCTGTCTGTTGGTAGTCTGGCTATCATAGAGACTGGGTCTATGTTTGCTCCTATAAAGGTTATAGATTGAGCAGGCAAAGTTAAGGATTTTTCCCAATTTATAGAAACTCCCAACTGGGAACAGAGCTTGATTGTGGAGTCTCTGGATTGAACTAGAAGATGCCTGGTGGTGGCGGTCAGAAGCCAATCGTCCAGGTATGGAAAAACTTGGATTCCCTGACACCTCAGATGGGCTGTCACTACTGCCATGCATTTGGTGAATACGCGGGGGGCTGTAGTGAGACCAAAAGGCAGTGCCCGAAACTGGTAATGATTGGCTCCCAGCCAGAAGCGTAGAAAACTCCTTGATGCTTTGTTCATTTTGATGTGGTAGTAGGCATCTTGGAGATCTATTGAGCACATCTAATTTTCTTTCCCTAACAGAGGGAGTATGGATTGTAGAGTGACCATTCGGAACCTGGAATTCTTTACATACTCGTTTAACCTGCTGAGGTCTAAAATGGGTTTCCAGTCTCCTGTTCTTTCTGGAACTAAAAAGAATCTAAAAGTATGTTCCAAATCCTGTCTGGTCTGCCAGTACCTTTTGGATGATTCTTTTTAACAGCAGCTTTTCTATCTTTATAGCTGCTTAATCCCTGTGATTGGGTGGTATATCTGGGATCCTTTTGGGAAGGCGTGGTGGAAGGGTATATAGTAAACTCTGGTGATAATGTCTTATACCCACTTGTCTCGTGATATTTAGCCAGGCTTCTGGGTACAAAGACAGGTGACCCCCGACTGGCTCCAGAGGCGCACAGTCAGGTTCCACATCAGGAACGCTGATAGGGACAGTCACAAAAGGAATTGCGACCAACCTGATTTTGTGGACCTCCCCTTGCCTCTAGGGATACATCTACCATTTGTTCCTCCTCCCCTGCCTCTGAAGGACGAATCACCCTGGGTATCCTGGAAAGATCTCAGATTTCTTGAACATTTTACCACTCTTCTGACCTTTAGGGTAAGGTCTAGAAGGGACGGTAAAATGGACTCCCACAGTAGAGAGAGTCTCTCCTTCCTGTTCACACCTGGTGAGGGTATCTTTCACCTTGGGTCCAAAAAGAGAGGCTCCATCAACAGAAGCATTGGTGAATGTAGACTTGAAAGGTTCAGCAAAACTGCATAGACGCATCCAGGAGCGTCTCCTTAAGGCTCAGCTGCGTATGAGATCAGCCTCATGGAGGAGTTAACAATGGATGTTAAGGTAGCCAACTGAGTAGATACTGTAGATGGGACTTCCTTCAGTAGAGGTACCTTGAAGAGCATCTCCTAACTCCTTCAGGAGATCTCTATGAAGTCTCATTAAGTGTGATAGATAATTCAGTGATTGGAGTGTAAAAGCCACTGAAGAGAAGATACGCTTCCAATATCTATCCATTGTTCGGGATTCCTTATTGGGTGGATGGATAGAAGTCTCTGCTAGCTCCTCCTTAGTGGCCGCCGCCACCACCATGGCATCCTCAGGTAAGCCCTTGGATAAAAATTCTTTGTCTTTAGGGGCGGAAAGAAACTTGTTTGGCCTCCTGGGGACCAATTCCACGGCATGATGAGTCTGCCATGCTTTCTGACTCACAAAATCCAGTAACTGGTTAAATGGGGGAAACACCCATGAAGCTGAGGGTTGAGATCTGAAAGCCTTCAGGTACACTGACTCCTCATCAGACGGGGTAACAGTAGTCCAGCTGCCTCTCTGCCTGAGGATCTCCAACATGTCTGCAAAGGACACATCTTCATAGGATGGTTTAGTGGACCCCTCCGACTCATCGAGGTCAGTGTCAGATGTGAGAGACTCATCAGGGGAGTCTACATGCTTCCTCTTACATGATCTCTTCAAAGGGGGCTCCTCAGTGGGGTTCTCTGGGGTGGCCTCGGAAGATTGGGGTCACCCAAGTGGGGGTCCTGAGGCTGTGGGTCTCTGTCATCTGGGGGAAGAGAAGATGCTGAGAATGTAGTCGGCACTTGAGGGAGTATAGCATCGGTGTACTTCTACGTGGGGCGGATGAGCTATCCAGCATGCTCATCTTCATGAAGACAGATTCCTACGGCTCCAAAAGATGCCTCTGTTCTGAAGAAACTGGAGGTGCCGACGGCTCCAAAAGGATCGGCTCTAAGAACAATGTAGGGTCCAAGCTCATTCGGGTCGACATACCAAGAGGGAGAGTCGGCACCGAAGAAGCTCTCTCGATTTCTTCTTCAGATAGACTCCTGGAGGTTCTGGAGGACAGTGTGGGTGACCTTGTTCTCTGTAATATTGGAGATTTAAGGGTAGGGGAGACCAGTGGAATATCAATACTGCAGGGTCTATGTCCAAAATCTCAATTGGCCCTGATGACTGTGGAGCCAAAGAGAAAGATACCAACTCCGCTTTTTGTAACTTCTGTGGTGGTTCAGAGGCAGAAGTTCAGTTCCAAGTGTCCCCATCGGGGCTGACCAAGGAGCTTTGGACCCTAGACACTTCAGACAGTGCCGAGAGTGTCGGAGCAGAACTCGGCTCAGAGACAACCACATGAGATGCTGGAACCAAAGACTCCACTGTAGTGGGTACCAGCAATATCGGCTCCAAAGGCCCAATCTGGGTTGGAGGAGGAATGAAAGCAGGATAGGTAGGAGGAGTCTGCTCCGAGACCAAGTGGGTCGGAGCCGATAAAAATTTTGGCAAGGCAGACGACTTGAGGAGTCTGAGCACCACTCTCTCAATTTCTTCTTCAGATAGACTCCTGGAGGACAGCATGGGTGATCTTGTTCTCTGTAATATTGGAGATTTAAGGGTAGGAGAGACCAGTGGAATATCCGTTGACCGGCTCCTAAGAGGGCTGCTAGTGATTGGCACCAAAACACTTGCTACCGATACTGCATTGTCTATGTCTAAAATCTCAATTGGCCCCGAAGACTGTAGAGCCAAAGAGAAAGATACCAACTCTGCTTTTTGTAACTTCTGTGGTGGTTCAGAGGCAGAAGTTGGAGCCAGAGAAGGCTGTTTTGAAGTTTTGCCCTTATCCTTCCTAGAAGACTGCGACTTAGGAGAGGAAGTAGAACTGGCTAGGTCTTCTTCGAAGGAAGGTTTCAACAGACCTTTTAAAATAAGTTTATTCTTCCATTCCTGGAGCACTTTAGGGCTAAAAGAATGGCAGACAGGGCAGGTTTCTTGCAGATGCAAGGCCCCTAAGCAATATACACAAACGCTATTGTCCATCAGTGATGGACATTTTTTGTGAACACAATGCACGTCTTAAAGCCTGACAGTTTGTGTTCCTTAGATTCCTTAGACATATTGACAGCAAAGGAAGGCCAACACACTCACACAACAAAAGAGGAATTTGATCCTCTAACTTAAACAGATCTAGCCCTATCACACTCTAAGAAGAAGGAAAAAAAAAAGTGGGGGGTGCTAGGTCTTCTGACTTAAACGGACCTAGTGTGAAGAACAAAATGGGGATGAAACCAAACCTCTAACTTAATGGTCTAGCAAACATCAAAAAACACACACTCACAGGATACCACACGTGAACAAGCAATAGGCCCAGAAAATACAATATACGATAAAGTCAAATCCGGCTGAAGTCACAAATCGGAAGTCACAAAAAATGACAGTCAGTAATAAGCTATGACAGAAAACTCTCTATAAGCAATAAATTCCTGAAAAGGAAGCAATAGTAATAAAAAAGGTATCACTTGGCCACGGCCAACCAAGAAAGCTTCCGACTGAAGACGCGGCAAACGAGATCTGGGGAGTGTGATCATGTACCATGGGATACCTCCTAGCCACGAGCCAATCAGAAGTTTTCAGGCTTTCTAAAAGCAGCCAAGTCGGAGCCACCAAACGTAATAATGGAGGCGAGATAGTACTACATAACATTGCTTTATTTCAGTATTTAAAACAATCTAGTACCTCGGCATTATGCCTTCAGTGGTCAGATAAAACAGAAAAGGGAAATAAATATATCCACCAATTTCAAAACGACTAATCATTGCAAGCAAGATGTATGCATGTCTTTCGGGCTTATCCCGGTTAGGGGTTGCCACAGCGGAACTCTGGTCTGCTAATGATTGGCAGTTGATTTTTAAGGTGCAGAGTTGTCAGCCTGATGCCCAACCTTCAAAGAAAGCACACACATTCATGCATGCACCTACCTGCATGTCTTTAGACGTCACTTGACTTCACAAAATTGCAATTCTTTATTTAGTCCTGAAGAATATAGCACACTATACATAAAAATATATTTAGCCTCTAATTGTAGCAAAAAGCATTTTTATCCAACAGCAAATTAGTGGCTGGATACGCATATGATAAAATGAATCTAAGTGAGACATCAGAACCATGACATTTGAAAAAAAGTTAAATGACTGAACTGGTTTCAAAAATATTTCCATATGTTCCAAGATTCTTTTTCTAACTGTCCCAGACGTCTGTCCAATATAAATCTTATTACAAAGGGCATTTTAATACAATAATGAGAATTTAAAGAACTAGAAGCTGCAACTCTATATCCATTAATGTAATATATATTGGAACAATTCCAATAAGGGCAAACAGAACATCCCTTGCACTGAAGAGATTCCAAGGAAGAATCCAAATGAACTAAGTGGTGAATAAAGAAGGCAGAATTTTGATAAGTTGTACTAAAACCACTTTTAAATACAGAAGACAAAATATAATTACTTAAAAGAATATGCCAATGTTCCCTTATAATTTGGGGAACCTCCATCAACAAAGGGAGCATATTTAGTAAAAAAAAAAAGTACACATCATCTTTAACATAACCCTTGCATTTTATTCTCTGACTTCTGATATTCTTTCTTCATCCATTTTAATAGACTAATCCTGCTGCAAAGAGACACACCCCTAAAATCATAGATACTGTTAGAGACATTGCCAAATATCCAAGGCATCACTTTCAAAATTAAATTGCACACAAAACCTGCACTCCAAAGGCTACTCCAAAAAATAAGCCACACAATTTTAATAAACAAATGAGTATATCTGTTTAGCGCTTTCATCCTTTTAATGAACTGGGACTTCATCAGAACTCGCCATACGGTAAAGATTTTAAAAGATGAGGATAATGTGAACTTAATGCTAGAAAAAAGGTGTTCCCCTGTATAGACTTCCTGAACATTGTGGTCACCGTTTTTAACATAATCAGTAGCATTTTCCTGACAATTATATGCAAATTGTAGTGAAAATCTGTTGCCACATATTGTATTGAAAAAAACTCACAAAATAATCTTTAGCATCTTTTACTACAAAAAAATCATAAATGTAACATGCATGAAAAATAAACTGATTTCAATAATAATCAGAATAAATGTATTATTCCTCAGGCAAAGCCATAAATAAAATTCCTTAGAACCATTTGAAAACAGTCTTCTGTAACACAGATTGTCTCCTCTTACCTTCACAAGAAATGAATTGATAGGAAGTTCTGAAATATTTTGTTCTGTCAAGATAGCACCCGAGTTCTCTGTGTACATCCAGGTATGAAGTATCCTTTCCCCCTCTTTCTTGGGTTCAGGAAAGAACACAGGGAGACGATAGTTTGGTTTAAAGTAAACATGTATACCACTTCAGGCATAGAATTATTTCTCATAGAAACCCTCTCTGTGGAAAATGAGATACTGTTGACCCACCATAAGAGCTTGCACCTCAGCCTTCTTGAAAAGGTTAGAGCAATCAGTAAAAACAGTCTTTTATGTTAAGAACCTCAAGTCAGCCAGATGAGCCGATTCAAATGAAGCAAATGTTAGCTTCTCTAACACAAAAAAAATAATATCTCAATGAGGAGCCACCGTTTTTCTTGGAGGTCTCATGTAATAACCCCTTTGAAAAATAATTTCACATGAGAATGCATTGAAAAAGAGGGATCCCATAGGTAGACATGTTGAAATGGCTGACAGATTAACCTTGATAGAGTACACCAGGCCATAGGAAAGTAACTCACAATATTGTAAAACCAGAGAACTACTAGCTCTGAATGGATGACTGTTTTGTAAACTAGAAAACCTTTTCCATTTTCTTACATACGATTTTCTATTGTAGCAGACTTTCTTGCTTCCATCAGCACCTGCTGCACATCCTCAATAAACAGGTGCCTAAAAGGTACTAATTATCCAGGGAGTCAGTTGAAGTCGTTTGGGGTCAGGATGTATTTAACACCCCTGTTCTTTTGTGAGTACATCCAGTCTGTGTGGAAGCTTGTGATAATTACATCTGGCCATTTCCAAAAGAAGGGAAAACCACTGTTGCCTGGGACAGAAGGGAGTCACCACAATGGTCTTGGGGGATTCTGAATCTTCAGAAGTACCCTGGATATTATTGTAAAGGCCGGAAAAGTATACGAGAACATTACTGTCCAAGGAAAGAAAAGGCATCTACCTTCCAGGCCTTCTTATATGGAGTCCTGGAACAGAATTTTGCAAGTTGATCGTTTAATGAGAAGGCAAAAAGGTGTACCTAAGGAATTTCCCTCAGATGGATCAAATCTTGGAAGACATGCTGATCTAGCTGGTCTGCCATACAGTTTTGCTCTGATAGAATGCAAGATGCCTGTAGAGTGAGATTGTGTTGTAAAGCCATAGCCCATATTAACATGGCTAGTCTGTATATGGCAAATATTTAATTGATGACTTAATTTGTTCATTTGTTAATTAAGATATTTAAGTGGTAATGTTATACTGTACGTTTGTCCCTCTAGAATGCTAAAATCAAGGTGACCGGGACTTTTTGTCATAATAAAAGTTGTTTTATTCTACAGCCAAGTATTTTATCTTACTTTGTGTCTCAGTATATTTATAGTCTGCATAAGAGGGTAAGATCTGGTTTCTCCTTGACTGTATGTATCACATCACTGTGGTATTGTCTGCAACTACTTGAAGTGGTGTTGTGAGCCACAGCCTTTATAAGAGCATCTCTTATGCTTGTGTGCTTTGGTCCATCTTTCTTGTCCTAGAGGCCTTGCACTTTTATCTCCCTTGATACTGCTCACCAAAGTCTGAGGAATCTATATTGGCTGACTGCTTTGGAGCAGGAAGAGAGAAAGGAGAATCCTGGATTCATGGATATTTGATGTCTCCACCAAGTGATGAGATGAGTTCAGAAAAGACTTCTGAATATTTTCTTGGAATCCCAGCCTGTATAGGAGATCTTTTACTCAAGTGAGATTCCTGACACTTTGAAAAAGACTCTGCAAAGATAAGCAAGTCATCTAAATATGGAAACATGGATACCCGGTAGCTTGCAATGGGCTATGACTAAAGCTGGACACTTTGTGAACACCCCTGGAGTGTGGATAGCCCAAAGAGTAAGGCAGATAATGGATAATGTAATACAGATGCACAAAACCTTAAGAATGCCTGAAATCTAAATGAATAGGAACGTGATGATATGCATTTTTTAAATCGGTTACTAGAAAATGCAAATGAGGAAGAATGTGCAACAGGGTTGTGAAGTGAAATATTTTGAACTTGGGTACCATCACAAACGGATTTAGAAAAGAAAGATCCAGAACTGGACTAAGAATTTTCTTTGTCACTAAAACATTCTTGAGTAAAATCCTTTTCCCACCTGGAAAGGAGGAACTCCTTCAGTTATCCAGAAACAAGATGAGATTACAACAGGAGGGGAGATGAGTCTGGTCTGGCAGAGAAGAAGAGACTCCCTGAAAAGGAGGAACTTACTCTCACCTCCATCTGCATCCTAGCTGGATCAGATTCAAAACCACATTGTTTGAAACATTTTGCCAGAGAGATAAATGTTTGCAGGAGATTTAAGATATCACACACTGTAAATTCTAGGTTGGCTGGGTTTTCCTTGCCATCAGAATGATTGTGCATGTGTGACCATTTACCCAAAGAAATAAATGGAGATCCAGACTTTCTGGAAGGGATAAGGGACTGTAGGGGGGAGGGCATCCCTTAAATAGTCACTGTGCCTTATTTGACTGTCCTTTGTTTTGGGGTGCAGGCAGCTTTCTTTTTAGAATACCCCTGCCATTGCTTTTAAAACATCTGCTTATTTTGTTTTACCAAAAGTGGATGACTGAGTAAAAAATCCCTTGGAAAATGTAGAGATGGAGGGCTGAAAAATCTGAGAGACTCCCTGAATCAACTTACTTCTGTCACAGTTTTTATAACCTCTGCAGGTAGATGGTCCAAACACTAAACCTCTGTCCAAAGGAGAATTAAAAATTTCATTTTTGATACCTCCTGGGAGCACAACATTCTGGCTAAGCATAGGCACATTCCCAGTGCATTCTCCCATGACTGACAAGAGTGGCTCTCCCTTGCCCACCGAGGGGACCCAAACATCTGCAGAGGACATGGCTAACCCCTGATCCATGGTGAATGTATGGACAATATCAGGGGATCCAAGGAAAAAGAGGAGTGATCTAAGGAACCTGCTTTGGCCACAGCAGTCATCCACCTGTGGCTAAGGCAAATTACTAGCCTGTTGTACCAGTGAAAGCTGCTTAATTATCTTTTTCTTTTTGTGACTGGAAGAAAGTCTGACCAAGGGATTGGTAGTTTGTTCCATAATCAAGCCAAAATGGCGATGATTTCTTGGGGAATAGTTGGTCAATAAAAAGGTGCAATAAAGTAACTTTTTTCCACAAAAAACACTGTAAAAAGTGCTTTAAATACTTTCCTAAGCCTCAAAAAGTACAACAAACATTTTCTCCTCAGAAAAAAAGTAGTTTTAAACAACTTTTCACCATAAAAGTAAACTGCTCTTTCGCTTAAAAGTACATAAAAGTAATGTGACAGTCAATAAGAATGCATTTCCATAGCTTTAAAACAGTTGTTTTTCACACAAAACAATTTTAAACACAAAATTAGCATGTTTTTTTTCTCCCAAAGTGAGACATCTGCCCAGCAAAGGAACAGCATTGGCCAGCCATCAATCCTAGTCAGCTACCAGAAGAGCACTGCACTTGACAATAAGACAGCCTTGGTGGGGGTGTGGTTGGTACCGAAACCAGTTTATTTAATTAGCTCAGCTTGAGCTAATGGTTTGTGTGCATGGAAAGTGCCCTGAAGCTTTGGAAGCTAGAAGACTGTTACAGACTACACAGGATATAACTCATAACATAGGCAACTGCAACAGTGATGAATATGAAGAATAGCCAATGTTACCTGAACCCAAAGAGTACCATTATAGCAGCATTTCTGGCTCCTTTTCCACTATCTTCTGGATACCCTTATAAGGAAGAGGATCAGGGGAAATGCATACAAAAAGGATCTTTCCATCTCAAAAATAAGGCATGCAGTACCATTGTCTCTCTGTGGTGCCCTGCAGCTGAACTTTCTCAACTATTTGTTGTTAACAGAAGCTAACTATATATATATATATATATATATATATATATATATATATATATATATATATATATCTATAGTATGCCTCTCGTGAGCTATCTATACGAAAACATTCCAGTGCAATACCCATTTTCAAATATTTACTGTTGATCTACTCAGGTGGCCCACCAGTGAAATTAATTGGGGTGGGATGTTGATTGCTTTTAGATTCATCTTTGATGCTTACCGACCAGCTACTGACGGCCTACATACAGGTTATGACAGGATCCCTCCTTGCTTATGTACCACATAACTGCTCTATTCTCTTTTACCATCTATAGGACTCCTTTTTTCCAAACCAACATGAATGCCTTGAGTGCATAAACCACAGATAGCACCTCCTTTGTGCTGTTTCCTTCTCTGGGTATAATATCATTTGCCCTGAACCTTAAAGTCCCAGATCATATCAGAGTCATCCAGGTCTGATTAGGCATGCCCTTTTGGAAATGTATCCCTGTTTTTGTTTTATTTGGTTAGACCACCAATATAGTTCCTACTTGAAGCAGGGTAGGATGGAGATCACCTTCTCAAAGGACTGACTGTGCTACATCCAGGTGTTTCTGAAGTACCACTAGAGGTTGCCTTATATGTAGCGTTGTTAGGGGTACCTTTAGAATTGTAAGGGCCAAATAAAGTACTACCTTCAGGAATTCCCTGGCCTTTATAGGACTCAAAGGAAATTCCTATATGTATCATACTAGGAAATCCAACTTGTCCTGAAGGAGTTAGGTTTTCTCATTGCTCAAGTCCAGGAGGCCCGCCAGGAAAGTCACTACATGGGAAGATATTAAGTTCAACTTGGGGAGACAATGAAGACACAAGATTTGAAAGCAGCTGATTGTAAAATGCAGAGTTCTCTCCGTTTCTTCACCAGACTGGAACTGAATTAGGTAGTCAACTAGGTAAGGGTGGATATGAATGCCCATTGTTCTGCAGTGAGCAATTGCTGGAGACATGTACTTTAATACCCTGGACACAGTAACAAAATCAAAGCATAAGCAAGTAAACTGATAATGGGAGAGTCCTGCCTTGAATCGGAGGTCTAGGGTGACCATCAGAACATGAAGAAACTTAAGAGGCAAGATGGCCCACATCATCAGTAGTTTGCATTTCGGGACTTTTAGAATGATGTTCAACTTAGGACCATCTTTTCTGGGCACTAGGAATAGCCTAAAGTACAGCTCTGATTTTTTGGTACTGTTCTGTCTCGCCTTGTTGAAGCAGATCTATGAGGGGAATCGAAAGCCATTTTTCATTGGAAGGATTGCCTGCAATCTTGTACTTTGATTAAAAGTATGTGCACCTAGGAGGCTACTGGTAGGACCCACTTGTCTTTGGTCATGTTTTCCCAGTTTCTTAAGTGGACAAACCAGCCTCCTATCTTAGGAGGATGCAGTTCACAGGTAGGGAAAAGGCTAGTATGGGTGAAGCTTGGTAGAGTCATTGCTGCTTTCTTTGAGGGGTGTGGCTCCAACAGCCTTTAGGTATCTCCTTTTGGTTGACATGCCATTTTGTTTTGTACTAACCCTTTTTGTGTTTCTTTGTTTTACCCTTAACTTGCCTCTAATAGTAGGGTCCTGACTTAGTTGGGCAGGTTTAATCATATTTAGGTTTAGGGGAAGTGAAAATGCTGCTAATGGACTTCAGAGTTTTCCCTCTCTCTTGCAGGGTCTTGAATACTTCTGCAACAAGTTTCCCACAAAGCAGCTCCTTGTCAAATAGAACATAATAAAGCAGTGTCCTGACATGTGGCAGGGGTTGAAGCCAGATATGTGCCCTTACAGCGTTATATCCATTTAATAGAATACTTTGCCACCTGACTTAGTGTGGATAACTTCTAATAGTTTTGTCCTCAGGTGTTCATAAGACACCATTGCTACACTCTCTTTCCAACTGATGGAGTTTCATCTGGAACCTGGGTCATGTCAGTCTGACAACGGATTGCGCTAAAGACAAGGTGGCAGCTATACAAACCTTCTTCCTAAAGATGTCAAGGACTCCCCTGGTCAACAGCAAATATCTGGAGCCACAATCAAATTTGTTACCTTTCAAAGATTCATAAACACCACTGCCAGATCAGCTGTAGGGTTCGTATACAACTAATTATATGTGGGTCACCTTTTTGGGGGGCAAAGGACTGTAAATCTGTCTCATTTGAAATCTCTCTCCAGAAAGCAGCAAGGCAAAACAAAAATAAAATGCAGTATCTGTAGGATCACCAACAAGTTGCTGGTTTCCAATAAAGTGTTGTCAGTGATACTAGATACTGCATTTTTTCATTTGAGATATCCATTAAGGTATCATCTAAAGTTCCAAGGGCTGGAAGAACTGCTAATGATTTGGGGAATTCAGACCCAAGAGACTGAAGTATTATTTCTTGGCTTCAGGTACCAATTTGGCCTCCAATTTGAAATGCTTCATTTTACCAAGAGTATCCTTAAATGAGATTTTCTCTGTGGGGAATGTAGTGGACAATATCCATTTTTGTCTGTCATACTCTGAAGAAAAAAAAAAAAAAAGTCATCTAGGATGCACAAGCCAGGTCTTCATCCATCAGAGTCTGCATCTCTCTCTAAGCTGGGTTTGCTCTTTTATTGGGCAGAGGTGCAACAGACAGAGGGTTAATTCACAAATGGTTTCAGGAGTTGGAAAACTTGAAACCCTGAGTCAGTGAGATCCCTTCCTAGGGAATGGCGAGGGATTGTGAGCATCTACCTGCTTCCTCACAACCCCAGGGAGCTAGGCATAGCGGACATCTTGTACATGGACTTACAGGCCATTTTAAATGAGACTTGGGTTCATGGACAAGTCCTCCAATTTACACCCATGGACACTTGCCATAACTAGCACTGAAGCAATTGCATTCTCTCCAACAAAAACAATATAGCACAAGTCAGATATGAGCACTCAACAACATCTGTGTTGACTGTTCAACAAAGGCCTTCAATTTGGCAGGATGTGCCATGGTCTTATGGCATGGCAGCATCCATAATGCAACACCAGAGCCTTTGGATAACAAGTGAGTGGTCAGTGGTTGAAAGGGTGCTCCATTGGACCCCTAACCCTTGAGATCAAGATGTCAGAGACAGAAGTCACATTCCCAGTGTCCCTTTCATCCTTTTCCCCAGGACACTTCTTTTCCCTTCCTGGCGGAGGGGTGCCCAACACTGGAGAAAAGCTACTGGATGGCCCACTGGCTGTATGGGCCAAGACCTTGAGTCTCATATTCTTGAGGGGAAAACTCTTCTAAGTTCTGCAACTAATGCCCAGACAGATGGTGCAATTAAGAATGTCAATCTGGGGTGTGAGCAGTAAGCAAAACATGCATGGACTATAGTAATCCTTTTTTAAGATATGTCTATTACACAGCCATCTGCCTCTTTCCTCTTACTCAGTTTTCATACAGAAATAACTAAAATGAAACCGATTTATTGTGGTCTTAGAAGGATAACCCAACTCTGAAGTACTTCCATTGTTTTGTTTACTGCAAGTTTTCTTCTCAACATAGCACCACTATCAAGACTCTCTTCATGAAAATACATTTTTTAAGGTTGCGTCAATTTTTGAAGTTCCATTTAGGATGCAAAATCCTATCTGCAGTTTCCTAAAGAACTTTTCCTCAGGGTCTGCAGTGATGATTCACACAAGGTTTTAAAAGTATTTTCCTGCATGACACACATGAAAACACATTGTATTGCTATACAAATAAAAATAAGAGACCTAATGATAAAACCCTTTGGAACCCCAATGTAGAACTTTAAATAAGGATTTGAAAGAACATCTTGACAGAACATGTTTTTCTACCTGATGCAGCAATATATCCAATTTAAAACAGCCATTAAAACATGATATTGTGATCTAGTGGAGCAAAGACTTAAGAAATTTAAAAAGAAAGCTGCATATGCAGCAGACCTTTATCCAAATTGGTGGAGTTGCAACTGGGGGGGTTCGAAGTCTGGTGTGTATATCCCACTCATTAAAGGAAAGGAAAGCATCTCTTATAGCCTCTCCTTTCCAGGTGTAGTGATTGCTGTGGGACTGTCTGGTTCACTAAACAGGAGGTCCCTGCATATTGCCACTGCTACACTACTGGGTACAAAGCAGCACCTTCTCGCAGGGCCCCCTGTTTTCACAGAACCTGCTGTAGGGCAGTATAACTGGGTGGGCAGGCTTGGCGAATTAGCCTTGGTTGGCAGCTAGCCTAAGAGAAGGGAAAACTCTAACTCTATAACCAGGCAGCTGGAGCTCATTAGCCTCATCAGGCATGTCATCTAGGACAGGCCTGTGAGCATTTTTTTCGCTTATACTACTCCGCAACAGCTCCTCGTGGTCCTGCAGAGTGGTGCTAGCAGCAGAGAATCAAAAAAAGCGACTATTTTCAAGATACAAGTATATTTTTGCTGTTTCTACCTGTGCAACCTTCCTTTCTTGATGAAAACAAAGTTAAACTGCTAATTTAACTGTATTTAGCATTCTTTTATTACCTGCACTTAAGTTAAAGTTTGTTTTAATTAACTGTTGAGGCTGCCCACTCAAGTGCGCTAGCCTGTGCATTTAATATACTGTTGTTTTCCTGCATTTTCCTGTCGTTGTCTTGAAAAAAAAAATCCTCTTTTCCCGCCTTTCCTTGGCTAGAATAGTCCCCTATATACAGGCTTTGCTGTATTCTGGACTTTGGGATAGTTCCTGTGTTGCCCATTACCTTACTTGGATAGAAGGAAGTTTCTTTGCTCACCAGTAGGAGTGGGGAGCCTTGAGCAGCCTATCTGTCCCTGAAGGAGTGACCTCCGCACAAGAATCTAGTAGTAATTGGTCGTTTTGGACCATTTCTAGCTCTTTGAAGTTCCCTGCATATAAATCCACCTGTGAGCTTTTTTTTCGCTTATACTACTCAGCAACAGCTCCTCGTGGTCCTGCAGGGTGGTGCTAGCAGCAGAGAATCGAAAAAAGCGACTATTTTCAAGATATATTTTTGCTGTTTCTACCTGTGTGACCTTCCTTTCTTGCTGAAAATGAAGTTAAACTGCTAATTTAACTGTATTTAGCGTTTTTTTATTACCTGCACTTAAGTTAGTTTTAATTAACTGTTGAGGCTGCCCACTCAAGTGCGCTAGCCTGTGCATTTAATATACTGTTGTTTTCCTGTTGTTTTCTTGAAAAAAAAAAAAAAAAAACAAAAATAATCCTTGTTTCCCGCCTTTCCTTGGCTAGAATAGTCCCCTATACAGGCTTTGCTGTATTCTGGACTTTGGGATAATTCCTGTGTTGCCCATTACTTGACTTAGATAGAAGGAAGTTTCTTTGCTCACCAGTGGGAGTGGGGAGCCTTGAGCAGCCTATCTGTCCCTGAAGGAGTGACCTCAGCACAAGAATCTAGTAGTAATTGGTCGTTTTGGACCATTTCTAGCTCTTTGAAGTTCCCTGCATATAACTCCGGTTTTGCGCGATTGTGCGCATAGCGCATCGGGCAATGCCGCCTAATCGGGTTTAAACTTTTTCCGGCTCCACTGAGTCTGCTCTTCACTTTTTCCCTTGGAACTGCTCTAATTCTCAAAGTAAGCATCCTATTCTCAATCTAAGACCCTGCACTTGCCCAAATAAGCAATCTTGCATTTTAGCACTAATATACTAAAAACACTACATCCTCATATACCATCTAAGACTACCTCGTCCCCTATTGGTCATTTTAACTGTGTGATAAAAGAGTTCCCTATACTACTCTAGCATGTCCAAAGGTCAGTTAATGGTGTCCTCTCCAGTCCAATTGGTGAATCTGGGAATCTTGAGGCAATGTTACAACTGTCTCATGTACACTGACAACCCTCTCCTCCTCCAAACAGGATCAAACATATGTGAGAGATGCAACCATATAGCCAAACTGGAGGCCAAACTCTCTCACCTCAAAACTGGTGAAACCAGACCGAAGGAGAAGGTAACATCACACAGCACTAATCCAGTCTCACATAGTCCTACCACAACAGCAATCCAACCACACAAGCACACAAAAACATATTCGGAGGCTCTAATCAAAAATCTACCTAAACAGCAGAGACCTCCAAAGCAAACATCCAAGCAAATGCTATCCCGCAACACATAGCCCGCAAAGTCAGAGTGCCAAACAGTCACAGCCCTTAAGGCAGAACACCACACCCGACACACTTGTAATAGGTGACTCTATAGTCAGGCACACTGACGTTCCGCTCACCAGGCTGAACAAAGAGAAGGTCACAGTGAGCTACCTGTCGAGCGCTAGGATCCGCCACATTACGTAAGCACTCAGGTCACTCCAAAGCAAGTACAAGTATGACTCATAGTACAAGCTGGTGTGAACAACCTGAGATGTAC
The DNA here is from genome assembly GCF_019279795.1 of Protopterus annectens. NCBI lineage: Eukaryota > Metazoa > Chordata > Ceratodontiformes > Protopteridae > Protopterus > Protopterus annectens. The sequence goes on along the minus strand of NC_056745.1, from coordinate 129,536,570 downwards.
CTCCCTCAACTACATGAAGAGACAAAGGAGCTCTCCGATCATGTAGCCCAGGCCGGAGCAGCATCCTACCCTCACCTAGAATGATGCCACAATATAAAGACAAAATGATAGTTTTTAATAATTGGCTAAAATTTTGGTGTCATTCAAAGGGGGTCCAGTGTCTGTCAGCCTGGGATGACATGCTTGACAAGCCATGTTGCTTCGCAAGGGATGGCTTGCACTTGTCTCCCCTGGGCTTTCGGATACTGGCAAAGGCTCTTGCCACCCCTATAGTGCCTTTTTTAGGCAAGGCTCAAAAGTCAAACCCACCTCCTTAGAAAACACTAAGAACAACAAACTAAGGGTAACGCTGCTAAACACCAGAAGTCTAAACCTCAAAATGCACACACTTGAATCTCTCCTCGGTATGGAGAACATAGATATCTGTGCACTGACAGAAACCTGGTTCAAGGCTCCAGAGCACCCCAGCACTACCAGGTTATACCTCATACCATGCTTTTCGGCCCCAAAACCCGGACCGAATCACAAAAGGAGGGGGAGTATCTATATTTATCAAGGATACCCACACCTCCAGGTTAGTAGCGTTGCACGAAGCATCAGAAACCATCCATGTGCAACTAACAGTGGGCAAAACTCCATTTCAGTTTATAGCATGCTACAGACAACCATCTCAAAAATCAGGAATCCAACTCGGCTTTCCTGAAAACACTGGAGAACATAAAGATCTCTCCAAACACCATTATATTGGGTGACTTCAACTACCCTAACACTGACTGGGAGCATTACTCAAGTCCCAACACCCTTGCCCAAAGGTTCCTGGAATTCATAAACTCAAATGCTATGGAACTGGTCAAAATTCCCACAAGAGAGGAAAACATACTGGACCTGATCACCACCACCATGGGGACCCTATGCTCCACACCAGAGGTACTCCCCTCAGTGGTAAGATCAGACCATAAATTAATTTCACTGGATATCCAAAACCCGACCCCACCCCCAGCCCAGAAAACCACAGTAAAGAACTTCTCAAAAGCGAACTTCCCACTTCTTAAATCCGAAATGGAAACCTTCAAGGCCCCAGTATTGGTGGAAACTACGGCCCAAACCACGGAATCCTATATAAACACATTCTATGGACATCTCCAGGAGTGCATGTACCATGCTATCCCAAACAAAACCAAGACCCAAGCGTCCAAAGGGAGGCATCCAGTCTGGTGGACCCCAGCCATAAATAAGTTGTACAACAGAAGGAGGAAGCTACTACATGATAGAGCAAAATCCCTAAAAGGGAAGGCATCTCTGATCAGTACTAGCAAAAAATTACGATCCCTCATAAAATCCTCCAAGGCCAGTTTCGAAAGAAAAATTGCACAGGACATAAAAGACAATCACAAGGCCTTCTTTAGCTATGTTAGGAACCTGGGATGCAACTCCCAGGTATGTTCAGAGTTGATTCTAAATGACAAAAAATACACTGAACCCACAGACATTGCCAACATCCTGGCAGACAGGTTCTGTGCAAACTCCCCCCCCCAAGGAGCAAATATCTATCCCAGTAGAGTGCAGCCTCCCAAACATCTCAGATGTCCAGGTGAAGGCCGCCCTATCCAAGGCAAAAAACACTGCCTCAATGGGACCAGACGGTGCCCCAGGTTGCATCCTACACGAACTCCAAGAAGAACTAAACCCACATGTAAAAATGTTGTAGAATCTCAGCCTCACTACGGGATATGTAGCCAAAGAATGGCATACAGCAACAGTGGTCCAGCTCCACAAAGGTGGTGCCTCAACAGACCCTGGTAACTATCGCCCCATAAGCCTGACTAGCCTCATCTGCAAAGCCATGGAGAGGATCATCATGGAACTCGTAAGCAAAGACATTGGGGACCTACAGACATTGGATCCTACTCAGTTCGGCTTTGTCAAGGGCAGATCCTGCCTCTTGAACCTGGTTGACTTCTTCGAAACAGTCACCAAGGCCATAGATGAAGGGAAGGTAGTCCACATGGCCTATCTGGACCTCGCAAAGGCATTTGACACAATACCCCACTCAGGCATCATAGATAAGCTATCCAGTTTAAACATAAACCCCTAGGTCACAAGATGGGTGGCTAACTGGCTCAGACAGAACCCAGTGTCAGAATTGCCGGAGTCATGTCGGACTCTAAACCGGTCACAAGTGGTGTCCCACAGGGCTCAGTCCTGGGACCTCTCTTTCGGCATTTATTTTTCCTAGGTACAGGCCAGCATGAGAGGACTACGGCTGACTAAGTTCGCAGATGACTGCAAGCTGGGAGCCATTATTGACTCTCCAGCTGAAACGAACATCCTTCAAAAAGGTCTCACAGAGACGGATAACTGGTGCCAGAGCCATGGCCTAAAGCTGAATGCCAAGAAGTGTATAGTCATACCCTTTGGCAAAAATAAAGTGCCCACAAACTACCATATAGGTGGAAACCCATTAAATACAGAAGTATTGGGGATCTGGGGGCCGAAGTTGATAGCAATCTCTCCTTTGACAACCACGTTGCCAAAGTGGTTAGAAAGACCATCTACATAGCCCACCTTATCACGAAAGGATTCACATCCAGATCAGGGGAGGTAATAGTGCCCCTCTATTCATCCCTCATCAGGCCCATCATAGAATACAATGCCCCTTTTGGGATGTACCTTACCCGCCACCTGCAGCAGCTGGAAAGACCCTAAAAGTACCTCACAAAGAGGATCAAGGGACTCAAGCAGATGCCATATGCTGCCAGGTTAAAGAAACTCCAGCTTTACTCAGTTGCATACTGCCTACTTCGAGGCGATCTATGCCTGACATACAAAGCTATGTCCAACCCAGAATTATTGAACATGCTCCACCTCAGAAAATCCAAATCCCTTAGAACCACGCGCTTGAGGGATTTGAACCTCAGCACAGAGCTAAATAGAACGTGCTGGAGGGACAGATTCATAACACAGAGGCTCCCTTCACTTTGGAATAGAATACCGATCCAGGTTAGGCAGAGCACCTCACTGATTCTCTTCAAGAGGAATCTTGATGAGTGGATGGGAGATCGTAGATTCACCTTGGGGATTACTTCTGTATCTCTGCTAGACAGAGGCTCAGTTAACTAACCTTAAAAAGGGCGTAGCAAACTCAATTCTAAGGAAGGGTGGCGAAAGCCAAACACACTTGGGCTAGGCTTGTAAATGCCCCAGGGCAGATAACCTAGTATGAGCCTATGAGAAGGTAACAGAGTTCAAACCCACAATCTGGCCACTGGATGATGGTGTTTGCTGCCTTGTGGACATCTTCGGGAGAAGAAAAGGCCATGGGAGTAAACCCAGACAGAAAATCAGGAGTGGAGCTCCTAAAGCGGCTTGTCATCAATTCTGACTTCCTTCAAGCAGCTCCTGCAGCCAAGCTGATGCCAAACATATTGCTCCACATTCCTTTGGACCACATCAGGGAGGCTGAGAGGGGGATCCTATCGACTGGGCATCTCAGGATCTCCATATACTATGCCCAGGTTTGCATCCTGGACAGGTCACTTCAGTGACAAAAACAACACGGGAGAGAGCAGTTATGAGTTATGTCCAGAGTGACTGATGTAAGCTCGGCTACTAAGGGTCATCTCAGACAGTGGGAGGGGCCACAGTAGTCCCACTGGTCACCTATTACCCGCCTCAAGCTGGGCATCCCCCAGCCAGTAAGATGCTGACCTGCCACAGTCTGCCTGCTTCAATGGGTGCTTGGAACTAAGGTAAATACTGAAGAGCAGACTAAAATCCTACACCAGGCAACGAGAAAAAGAAAACTAAACTATCAATATTGTAACTGGCAAGCTGGAATGTCAGAACATTATGGCCCAGCCTCTCTGATTATCTTCGCCAGGTTGACGACTCTAGGAAGACAGCAATCGTCGTTCATGAACTCAAAAGGCTTCACATTGATATTGCTGTGCTGCAACAGACCAGACTCCCAGCAAATGGTAGCCTCCGTGAACAAGACTACACATTCTTCTGGCAAGGGAAGAAAGCAGAGGAGCAGCAATTGCATGGTGTCTGCTTTATAGTGAAAAATTCCCTGCTGTTTTCAATCAAATCACTATCAAGACACAACTCAAATCCTCCCTCTCTCTCTTCCTCTCAACATCTTCAGGCCCAGTGACCACTCTGAACATTCACACTCTGACACACTGCTCCTCAGCAGAGACAAAGGACAAGTTTTACATGGAGCTTGAGACTGCTATCAGAGTGACACCTACCACAGAACACCTGTTCATGCTTGGAGACCTCAACACCTGAGTTGGAGCTGACCATGTTTCCAGGCCCAGCAGCATCAAGTTTGGTGTTGGCAAGCTGAGTGAGACTAGGCAGAGACTGCTAGAGTTATGCTCTTACCACAACCTCTGCACAACCAACACATTCTTTTCCACCAAGGCTAATCACAGATTGTCCTGGTGACACCAGAGGTCCCCAACACTGACACCAGCTGGATCTTGTCATCACCAGAAGATGCTTGCTAAACTGTGTCCTTGTCACCCACAGCTATCATAGTGCTGACTGGCACTGATCACTCCCTGGTTTGCAGCAAGTTGAGTCTCTAGCCCAAACGAATCCACCACTCAAAGCATAAAGCATGCCTTCATATCAATACTGCCAGGACATCAATGCCAGACCTGCATGAGTGTTTTGCCAATAGTATTGCAGAGGCCCTCAAAGACATCCCACAGTGCAGTGCTGAAGTGAGGTGTTACCACACCTGTGACACCATCTACAACTCCACCATGGATACCTTCTGTAAAAGAGAGAGGCCCAACCCAGACTACTTTGAAGAAGAAATCGTTGAGAATGAACCAGCACTCGCAGCCAAGCAAGCAGCACTGCTCAACTACAAGAGGGAGCCTTCAGAGATGACTTTAGCTGCACTCGGGAAGGCCAAAAATTATGCCCAGTGGACCATTCAACAATATGCCAACAACTACTGGCTGAATATGTCATAGCATCCAACTCACTGCTGATTGTGGCAACACCTGCATAATGTATGAGGGCATGAAGAAAGCCTTTAGCTCTAGTACAGATAAGATTATGCCCCTAAAGTCTGCCTCAAGTGAATTCATTAGACAGAGATGGGCAGAGCGTTACCAGGACCTCTACTCAAAGGAGTCCTAAACATAGCCCCCCTTATCATGGAAGAGCTTGAAGATCCGCCCTCTGTAGAAGAGCTCAGCAAAAGCCATAGACTCCTTGCCGGTGGTAAAGCTCCAGGAATGGATGGCATTCCCCCAGAGATCATGAACATTGGCAAGAAGTTTGCTCTCTTTGACCACCTGCATGAGCTCCTGTATAGTGCTACCAGGAAGGAACAGTGCCTCAGGATATGCACAATGGTATCACACTGTACAAGAACAAAGGAGACCAAACTGACTAAACTACCATGGAATACCCTCCCCAGCATTGAGAACAGGCTACAATCACTAACAGAATGCGCTCACCCCGAGGTGCAGTGTGGATTCAGAGTAGGAAGGTCTATGATCAACATGATCCTCTCACTAAAAAGAAAAGCATCATGGAAAAGAACCAGTGTACATCGCTTTCATTGATCTAAGGCATTCAACTTGGCCAGCAGGAAAGGCCTCTTCACCCTGCTACAGAGGATAGGATGTCCCCCAAAAACATACAAGGACATGCAAGGTGTTGTACAATACGATGGCTCTTCCTTTGTCCCATTCCCAATCAGGAGTGGGGTGAAGCAAGGGTGTGTACTTGCGCTGACGCTTTTCGGCATCTTTTTCTCTGTTACTGTCACATGGCTTTAATGAGTCTGAAGACTGTGGATACCTCTACTCTAGAAGCGTTGGTAATCTCTTCAACCTTGCACACCTTTGTGCGAAAACCAAGTGTGGACAGTACTGATCAGAGAGATGCTGTTTGCAGATGATGCTGCCCTAACTGTTCACACTGAGGAAGCACTACACCACCTCACGAGCTCCTTCAGTGGTGCTTGCAAGAGTTCGGTCTCATATTTAGGTTCAAGACCACCAACATCATGGAGCAGGGTGTCAGCAGCACCCCCACCCCATCTTCGTCAATTACACTAGAGGTGGTACAGGACTTCACTTAACTGGGTGCCACTATAGTCCGTGACCTCTCCCTGGATGCAGAGCTGAATACCTTGATTGGTAAGGCAACAACAGCAATGGCACATTTAACAGTGAGGGTCTAGCACAACTCGAAACTGGCCAACACTAAGATGATGTAGCAAGACTGTGCTTCGCATGCTGCTCTATGGTACCACAACATGGACCCTGTACTCCTGCCAAGAATGCAGGCTCAATGTGCTTCATCTACACTGCCTCAGAAGGATCCTGGGAAGGACCGCATCCCAAATAAGAACATCCTACAGCAGGCAGGGATATCAAGCATGTTTGCCCTGCTCTCCCAGAAGCCTTTATGCTGGCTTGGTCAGGTCAGCCATATGCAGGATGGTTGAAAATCCAAAGACTTTCTATACAGTAAACTTGCCACTGGCTCCAAACCCATAAGAAGGCCAGTTATGTGCTTCAAAGATGTCTACGAGTATGACATGAAAGCAGGCAACATCAGTCCAACAGGCTGGTAAGCCATAGAAATAGACTGCATCACTTAGAGACTGGCTGTCAAGATAGGTAGCCAGACAAGCAAGAAGAGAGGTTTCGGAGAAGAAAGTGTGCAGATGGTAGAGGACAGCCTACAGAGCCAGGCACTGACTACATCTGCACAAACTGCAACACAGTCTGTCAATAAAACAAAACCTGACTTTACAGTCACAGCAGGCACTGCATTTCAACCACCAACTAATTTTGAGACACAAGCTTTGTCTCCTGAGACAGAGAAAGGCCATCATCAAGGAGTTGCAACTTACCAGCATCATGACTATTCTGTTGTCTGCCATGGCCTGGTCTGAGGTCATGCTGAGCTCATAACCTCATATTCCACTAAAATGTTTGAGCACTGCTTATGCACTATATTTTTCAAATATTTATGCAGGAGATTTAGTATGTTAATCAGATTATAGTTTGCCTTTTTGAATGTCACTACATTTGAACAGGATAAACTTGGCATCTTTTCATAAGGTTGGTACAACCAGGAATGACTCGTGGCATTGAACTGTTGTGGTGATGTCCCACCAAATAAAAACTGTTAAGGCAAAGCTTTTGTGTGTTTCTTTTGATTTATTTATTTTTTTAATTCAGGGACTCAGAAATCCATAAGTGGAGCCACATGGAATTCTGATTTCTGTATCTAAAAAGTCACCTTTTTTGACTAAACAAATCAGCCTTTTTAAATTATTGTAAGCATGTCTTATTGAAGATTCTGACATTTCTGGGGAAGAAGCAGTGCCTTCAATGTGGGCTGACTACAACTGTTGCCCTTTGGCTCAAGCTACCTCAAGTGGCTGGTGCGTGAGGCAGTTTGAATGAAAAGTAAAATAACTCATGTAAATTGGCTCAGACAATGCAATAACAGGAGGTGTGCTTTTTAATTGCATGTTTCTTAAATATGTGAGGGTGCTGTGTAATCCTGTGTGGATCCTTTGTGTGGAGGATGACTTCTGCTCAACAGTACCACTACCAGCCAAGCATGAAGGAGACCACATATTTTTCTATTTTATACAGTTAACACTGTGTGCATGTTGGGGAGGGGCTGTGGGTTGTCTCATATGCACCTGAGAACAATGAGCTGAAACACATTACTGTGTTCACCATTGTGTTTACTTACTCATTCAATTATATTTAATAACGTGGCTGCCATTCATGAGTATCTGTTGCAGTAGACTGCATTGTGTGTGGCAGCAAGAAAATGAAATGCATTATAGTAATCTTTCTTTAAATGAATGTTCATTTAACAAATGGACATCTGAAATGTACACAGCCAGTAATGTGCATGCAATTGCTGAGCATCTGTAAATACATACCAGAGGGCTGCAACACATTGCACTGTGTGGATCTGACAGCAACAAGCTGAAATACATTATTGAAGTCAGTTATTTACTCAATGTATTCTTTTAAATTAAATAGGTTCATAGGTTCATACTAGGCTATCTGCCCAAGGGCATTTATAAGCCTAGCCCATAGTTATGTGGCTTTCGCCACCCCTTTAGTTTGAATAAAACTATGCCTATTATTTTGCTGTGCCTCTGTCAAGCAGTGACACTGAAGTAATCCCTGGGGTATATCTGCGATCTCCCATCCATTGGTCAAGATTCCTTTTGAACAAGGCCAGCGAGGTGCTCTGCCTCACATGTACTGGGATTTTGTTCCACAGCATAGGGAGCCTCTGGGTGATGAATCTGTCCCTCCAGCACGTTCTATTAATAACCGTGTCAAGGTTTAAGTCTCTCGCCCTTGTGGTTCTGAGGGATCTAGATTTTTTGAGCTGAAGCATATTCATCAAATCTGGGTTTGACATGGCCTTATATGTCAGGCACAGGTCACCTCTGAGCAAGCGGTATGAGACTGAATAGAGCTGGAGTTCTTTCAGTCGGGCAGCATAAGACATATTTTTGAGACCCTTTATCCTTTTGGTGAGGAACTTTTGGGGCCTTTCCAGCTGCTGCAGGTGTCGGGTCAGATACATTCCGAATGGGGCATTGTACTCAATCATAGGTCTAATGAGTGATGAGTACAGGGGGACGATGACCTCCCTTGATCTAGATGTGAATCCCTTCATGATCAGGTGGGCAATGTAGAAGGTTTTCCTGACTACTTTAGCAACATGAGTGTCAAACGAAAGGCTAGTGTCAACCTGGGTCCCCAGGTCCCTGATGACTTCTTCTGTGCTCAGTGGATTGCCGCCTATATGGTAGCTAGGGGTAACCTTGTTTTTCCAGAAGGGTATAACTATGCATTTCTTGGCGTTTAATATCCGAGGTGGACAGAAAGTGGATGCAATTGCTGGGCACATGTATACAGGGATGAACTATATTACTATTGTCATTTCATAGTTTGCTGGATCACAATCAAACATCCAAGCTGTAGGCAAAAATGTGGCTTTAATTAGTGGGTAGAGGGGCAGTCTTGGCATTAAAATGACTGATGATTGTTGTTGCTTGATCACATTTAAATACTCAAACCTTTGGTATGGCAGGACTAGTGCATGTGTTTGAATGAAACAAGCCAAAGATTTCTTTTACATAGACATCCGAGGTGTATATAGCAAATAAAATCTGGCTACGGTTAATGGGTACTGAGGCTGTCTATGGATGAAGGCAACTTAGTTCTGTTGTTTGATCAAAGTTAACAGTCATTAATCTAGCTTGGCATGGGTAGAGTACATCTACAATAACTTGAAATATATTATTTTGGCCAGTACTTGTTCAGTCAAGGCATCTAAGGTATAAACTGTCAAAATGGCTATAATCACCTCATGTGTTTGAAATGAACTCTGTTTCAAAGCTCTGGTAATACTTTACAAAAAAGCAAGACTACTGCTACAAGACTTTGTAGCACTGCAGTAGTGTGTGTGTGTGTGTGTGTGTGTGTGTGTGTGTGTGTGTGTGTGTGTGTGTGTGTGTGTGTGTGTGTGTGTGTGTGTGTGTGACCATTTATATAAAATTGTAATCATGTTCACTCTGCCATAACACAGCCCTGCGCCATTACAGTTAGTCCCACCTATTTAGTTGCTTCCTGCAACTCACCCACCCTTGCTTTACATCACCAGTGGGTAGAACTCCTTTTCTTTTTATAGGAGTCAATACAGGTAATGCAATGTAATCAAGTACATGTCTCAAACATGTAGGAGGAAGTTGGCCCATGGATGCTTAGCTATGTTTTTCCTGAGTAGGTTACATACAGTTGGTATATTTGTTGGGCCAACAGTAAAATATTTTTTTTATACAATAACAGGATTGGCTCTCTGCCCTCTGTGGTCTGCAAGGACTGCTACTAACTTGTAGAGAAACATGCTTTAAAGCTTTTAGTTGTTCCCATGTGAAAATTATGGTAAACAGGAGTTTTGACCATGACTTGGATCTCACCATCAAGCTCTAAATGTATCTTCCAGAAGCAGGATGATTTAGCACCATTTGGGGTATGTAGTGTAGTAGCCCTTTGTGTGTGTGTGTGTGTGTGTGTGTGTGTGTGTGTGTGTGTGTGTGTGTGTGTGTGTGTGTGTGTGTGTGTGTGTGTGTGTGCACTTCTTAATGTTAACGGGCATTTGTTCTGTAAAGCTGTTTGTTTTTTCCATTTTAATTTCTGGAAATCTTGTGATCTTAACGAGCCTTCTCACTGGTTACCACAGCATTGCAAACAAATTGCGATACACAGTGTTTTTTTTTTTTTTCATTTTAATCTGCCCGGAATACCTGCAGTAATGAGAAAAGTAAAGAACTGCATTAATCATTAAGTATATACTTAATAGAGGACCAGTTAACAATACTAACAAGTTCAATATTTCTTTCAAGAGGCAGGCTCTTTATACTTCTAACTGACTATCTTAGTGCAGGAATGGGGGACTGCCTAATTTAGTTCCATGTTCAAAATGTAGGTACAAGGTCATTTAAATAAGGTATCACAAACAATTTCAGGGTAGCTAATTAAAACTCAGTTTAGTCAAGGCTATTTTCCATACCAATTATTTTATTTGTTGTAATGACTTGTGTGCAAAGCACACTGAGTTGTAGTCACTAGTCAGATCACTTGGACTGTTCTATTCCCAGTGGATATTAAAAAGCAGTATTCCCCTGGATAAATTTTCAACATACCAGGTTGGGATGCTGGGATTCTGTTTTACAGCTTTACCTGTTTTAATGCAGATGCATCCTGCATTCAAGGGGCGTTGTACTCTATAATGGGTCTAATGAGTGATGAGTAGAGGGGAATAATGACCTCTTTCTGGACGAGAAACCTTTTGTGATGAGGTGTGCCATGCAGAAGGATTTCCTGACTACTGTGGTAATGTGATTATCAAAGGAGAGACTACTGTCCACCTGTGTCCCAAGGTCTCTTATCACACACTTTTGGTGTTAAGTATACTAACACCTATGTTGTAGTTCATGGGTACAGAGTGTGATGTTCACTTCTTGAATTATGTTATGCACTTAGTTCACGTAATAAAAATCCAACTGTAAAATATGTGCTACAAAACAATCAAATAGAAAATAGTAGGTAGTCCACAGTTGAGTTAAAAATGGAATATCCTTTATTGAAACACTCAGACAAGCGATCCTAGTTGAGTATAATGAAGAGCATCAAAAACATTCCTTATTTATATACAATTAGGTTGTTTGGAGCAAGGGAGTAGTTAAAGAGGGTGATTCAGTTTCAGTTTTTAGGTAGCACAGTCTCTGTTTGCACCATGGTGGTAAGGGGGGGAAGGAGGACTTGGCTAAAGGAATTACTTTAATGCTTTTATTGCTCATAATGGACCCACCCCTCTGTAACTACTCCCTTGTTCCAAACAACCTAATTATATATAAATAAGGAATGTTTTGGTGATCTTCATTATACTCAACTAGGATCATTTGAGTGTTTCAATAAAGGATATTCCATTTTTAAGTTAACTGTGGACTACTTACTATTTTCTATTTGATTATTTTGTAACATTTTACAGTTAGATTTTACAGCTGGATTTTTATTTTGTTAACTGAGTGCATAACATAATTCAGGAAGTCAACATCACACCTTCCACACTGAAGTTTTTTCTTGGTTTGTTTTGGACACAGTACAGGTTGCATACTGGGTATTTCTGAGACTCTGAGGGATACCATGGATTTCTCTTTGTCAATGCAGAAAATCCATCCTCACAAATAAAACTGGTGAATTATCTAATAAAAAAGTAATCAGTGGTGTTCCTTAAGGATCAACATTAGGACATGTATTTGATTTGCGTGTGTGTTTTTTCCTTTTATATCAGAGCAGTACCAAAGTGCCTTTGAGAAGAGTGAATCAAAGGTGGAATGAATTATTAGATGGTGGAAATAGTCTAGAGAGACAAATTTGAAAAAATGGGCTAAAATATGAAAGCTGAAATTTAATCATAAAAATTAAACGGTTTTACATCTTGGTACAAGATGAGGGGAATTTTCTGGGAAGGTCATGTGTTGAGGTTTTAAATGAAGAAAGACATTTAGGTATATGGATGACACAGAAATGTAATAACAATAGCCTTACACTATTAGGTTCCTGGAGTACACAGCTAGAGGTTTTAGTTCAAGGATTACAGGCACTACTCATTGTGTACAGCTAAGCAGGGCTTGTACAAAGCAAGTCCTGTCACTATTAAGTCCCTCAGACCTTTCTATACACTAATAAGTAAGCCATACACAACTACATAATGGCAGGAGTCCAAGAATGCAGTTAGTATGTATGTAAATAAAGTACAGACAAATCTGTGACCCACAAACAAGTGAATGGTGGATTATGCTGTGGTGTAGGGAAGGCAAGTTACTGGGGTACTGGGGTGCAGTGGCAGACTACAAGTATAGCAACAGTGTGCCTAACCTACAAACATTGGCTATGGGTTGTTTAGTATAATACAGCTGAGCACCATCACCACTCCCTGGAACAATACTCCTACACAGGGAAAACCATTAAGGCACATCCCGGGCTGTGATACAGTACATACAACCATACCTGACCCAGCCTACCAGTCACTGGGAGCACAACACTTCATTAATATAATATGCTGATAAACTCCGCTTCTGTGGTCACTGCAAGTGGGGCCCAAATGTTATATTACTTGGCCACTGCCATGAACGAAGATGCCCTTGGACATGAACTGTCCTGTCCTCTCTCCCACTACAAAGGCTGAAGCTTGGATAGGTAAGGTAATAGGATAAATGGCTGGGGTGCATCGATGTTTGCGTATCAGAAGGGGAACAGAGCCTCATAACTGGTAGTAGCTTGGTGAAGGGTTATGTCAAAGGTTACTATTAGGTCCTATGAATCGTACTACTACCATGCCAGCAGACCACGAACTGCACATCATGAGGAATATCTTGGACCATGTTGCTCATTATATACACTATACCGGTCAGATTTATCAGGAGTGCTACGTTTAATTTGACACCATATAAAGTAGGGGACAGTAACATGATTTATAAGTGTAAATGGAATAGGGAGAATCTCATATGAAAAGAAAGGTAGTTTCCACATTGGCAATATGTTAACTTGACCAACTACAAACAGCCATAGTATCTAATGGACTACTTTTTATGCATGCACATACATACGTGGTTATTCTTAACATAACAATGAACCCTTCCTGCAACTACTAGGCAATGCTGCAACCTCTCAAACTTCATTCAGTGGTATAAACCAGTTAACTAATATGTTCTGAAAGGGCCACATTAAAAACACTTGAGTGACTAAGAGTTTTATGCCTGAAGTAAAAGCAATAAAGACAAGTGTCAAAAGGTTAAATAACAACATTATGCTTCAGTGTGCTCCAATGTATACTTAAGAAAACAGTGCCATTACTCCAAATGAGAGAGAGAGTCTTTGCGAAAAGAGAAAACACTTTTTATTAGTAACACTAATGAAGAGCACAGTCTATCATAATTGTTTTCCAGCTGCTCTGGATATTCTTCAACTCACACATCTGTACCATTTATTTTAAATATTAAAAGCTGTCTTGCATGAGAAGTCCTGATATGTAGCTTAAAAATGTGCACATGATATAGTTGTACAGTTTCTTTAGTTGTACAGTACAGTTGCAAAAATGTCTATGCATAAAAAGTATACCTGTGATCATTTGTGTAACTACTTTTATTTTGCTGGTTTCCAAAACATATCAAAACAGGCAGTTCAAAGCTTGGTGCCAACAAAAATGACACCAGGCACCTGTGCATCCATATATTTATATGGCTTTGTGTTTACTTTATACTACTTGTCACTAATGCACAAGAGCAACAATGTAGTGTGCATATTGTCTGCTGTTCAAACCCCAGTTGTGACGGAGGAAATACGACACAAGATTGTACAATGCCAGCTACTACTGAGGGTCACAGACATGCAGCAAGATGTAAAATCGCTGCATTACAGACCTTTCAGAGCTCATGTCTTCTTGGCTGACTTCAGCAAATGTAGCCTAATCAGATGTAAAATAACAATGCTACAACATCTGACAAACAGTTCTGATGCTCTGCTAAAACACCTCCAGAAACTACTCCCTTTCATCTACCTATCCATCTTTGCCTAGAGAAGACACAGCTAGTGGCACTAACTCTGGAACAGTGGGACTAGAAACCTGCATCCTGACCCATTTTGGTGTGGTGACACAGCACAGTGGGGCCTTGTTTACCAGTAAAGAAGGCAAAACCTTGTCATCACAGGGTATAGTGCACATATACATACATGACCCTCCAAAGCCAATCTCATTTGTGCAAAGTTTAAATAACAGTGAGTGGTACTCTCAGGCGCTCATACTATACTAAAGATAATAGTCTTTAAAATAATATTTCATATAATTGAAACTTAGAAATCTTATTTACACTACTCAAGTTTCATTCAAAAACACTGCCAAATTCAGCTATAAAGCAGAAATCAATCATGGTCACACCTGTAAAGTCCCAAGTCATGCTTCACTTTTTTAAAGAAATAAATCATTCTGGAAACAATTTGGTTTCATAATGTGCAGCCACTTTATCTCTGTCTCGCTGTACTTGTACTTCCATTTTAAATTAAAATTTGCACTTAGATAATTCTGCATTCCCCAGAAAAGGGGGAATGCTCACAGTTAGAAGTGTTCCTTTTGTCATCCATCTTGGTGTGCTTAGATCTACTCTCATCGCAGTCGCCCCTTTTCTGAGATGAACTCCTCCTGCAGCCAGTAGTGTCAGGCAGGTGTAGTGACTGTAATACTGCATTGTCCAGAAGTCATCTAACAACTGGACAGGCAGTTTATCAGTGACAAGCAGCAGTACCCTGTGGAATGAAGGTGGCAACGCAGCGAGAGAGTAGCTGTTGTGTGACGTCAGCTTCAGTTTTACCTTGTCCCAGTGTATGCTCCAGTTATAGAGCATCCCCTGCACTACAGCCTCCACCAGTGGTAAAACGAAATTCCTGAAGGTTGCAGACACCATGAAAATGGACACAAGCTCCTGCCACCACCAGTATATGAAACAGCTGATGCGAATGAAACTGTGAAAGAGAAAAACAAATGTTAGCACCAAGATGCAAAAAGGTGTGATTTGTTTATATAAATTATTGGCAGTTTGTGCTTCTTTTAAGGTGCTTTTATCCCTGCAGTCTGCCAAGGTGTTATTCTGTGATGAGTGGTAATTTATGATGCACTAAACATAAGACCAAAAAGTAATGCTAGATTGTAACCATGTCACATAATGCAATAATAGTGTTCACTACATGGAATACGTAAATTAATTCTATTCACAAATACCTTTACTAAATAAAAAACATCTTGCAATCATTTTTTCTGTATCAGTAATGTTGATACTCATAACCAAACATCTGTTAACTAACTTGCTCACATTTATTACCATCTTCAGCCAAAGCCTGTAGATTCCCAACACATTTCTGATGAGTCTTGATCTAAATACTTCCGACTTTAAACTGTACATAACTTTTCTGACCACCTGCTCTATAAAACTATAATGGGGCTTGTGACAGTCAAATTTTTAAGTGCCCAAATTTGTTTTATTATTATTTGTGCCCTCAGTTTCCATTTGATCATCTTAGGCATCAGTCTCCCTCCAGCAGGTGAGAAAAATGAAAGTGATGTATCCATATAGTCTTCTGCATGGTTTAGTCTGTGGGTTATTGATGCCAGCTGACCATTCCAAAGTCTTCAGCTCGAGGACTCTGCCTCCTCTTCCCACAGTACCCAAGATCAAGTTTGCCCTTGACCACTCTCCTTGAAATAATATCAACCTGAATAACATGTTAACAAGAAGGCAACAGATAAAAAGAGCAGACAAGGATGTTTGCAGGGCAGCTAATAAACCAGGTCGCCACACCAATCGGGCATTCACCTAACAATTGTGACAATTTGGAGGGAGGGAGGGAGAGATAGTTTAACTAGATGGAAGATAACATAAATCTACTGTTATGGTAAGTTCCTAATTTTCATATCCAATGATGTCTTTCATCCAGCTTCAACCTGTGGGACAGAGAAAACTCCAGGGAGACCCTAACAGGGAACACTCTGCAAAACAGTGGAACCAAACAAGGCTCTTGACCTAGACTGAACATCCACTTTGTAATAGGAGACTAATGAGTATTAGACCAGTTAGCTGCAGCACAAATACCATTGATACAGGCCGGAAGAAAAAGAAAGTTGAAGTAGCCACTGCTCTAGTTGAATGACCTCTACCATGTAAAGATATTTTCTCCAAAGAATACACAAACAGATGCAGCTGAAGAGCCATTTGGATAGAATCACTCTGTAAACAGGTTTCCCAATCTTGACTTGGAAAAGGACACAAACAATTGGTTCGATTTTTCTAAAACTTTAGTTCTATCCAAATAAAGCCAGAGTTATCTATGCACATCCAAACAATGAAACAAATTTTTACTGAAATTTGGAAAGAAGACTGTCAAGTGAACTGTATGGATCCAACTGGATTCCAAAGCAACCATGGGCAAAAAGGAATGATTTGTCCTGAGAGTAACTCTCCTTCTCATTGGCAAAATGGAATGATTCGCCCAAAAGGCAACTCTTCCTTACTTGATTTTTCATAAGGACAGACTGGAGAACAGCTCCTAAAGATCAAGAAACACTTCTGGCGGAAGTAACAGTCACAAGAAAGACAGTCTTCCATGACAACAGCTTTAAGGATACTGTAGCTGAAGGTTCAAAAAGTAGGACCAGCAAGCACCTTACCATCAGAGGACGATCCCATGGAAGTACCGGATATTAGAGAGGTGCAACAAAAAAGTGTCTCTCAGGAAGGCTTTAGATAGCTTAATAGCTGCCAAAGTAGTATTATCCCTGCCAGTGTGGAAATTGGAAATGTCAGACAACTGCAACTTAATGGTGGAGAAAGTCAAAAACAGAATGAATAAGACCAGTCAAAAAGACTAGTAAGATATCCAGAGGGGCCAAAAAGAGATCTAAGCCTTTAGAAGTTACTCAAATGGAGAGAAGCTTCCACTTGCTAGTATACACATTCCAAGTGGAAGACTTCTGAGATGATGAAAGAATATGAATAACTGTCAGAGAACATGAGATTCCTGGGTGTCATTGGAACTGGAGAAACTATGCAATCCATTTAAGGGAGTTGAAGATGAGCACAGACATCCCTGTAGGATGAGAAATCAGATCTAGGAGAGGATCCAGCACCCTGGGTGGATGATGTAGGAGAGGCCACAGAGGGGAACCAAACTTGTTGGGGCCAGAATGAGGCAAAGAGGATAATCTTTCTGCAATGAGCTGGCTTCTGAAGAAATTTGATCATCAAGAGCATCAGAGGGTACACATACAGAAGAGATTCCCTTGGTGACTGCGCCTCAGGAAGGATTTGGGTATAAAATCTCCTGAACTTTGTGATGTACAGGGAGGCAAAAAGGTGACAGCAGGTGGTGGCCCAGAGAATGAAAATCTGAGCCGCTACCTTCAGGTTCAAGACCACTCATGAAGCAGGATAGTTCTTGTTCAAACTGCCTGCCAAAATGTTGGATTTCCCCAGGATATGTGTTGCAATTGGAAACCTCTGACAGACATCACCTAGTTCCAAACCCTCATGGCTTCTTGACAAAGGGGATAGGAATGAGTTCCTCTGCTTGCTCAGATACAAAACAGAAGTGTTGTCAGTTTGGATGGCAATCACACCCTTGGGAAGAAGGCTCTGAAAGGCCTGCATCACTATGGGTTCACCGTCATCTCCAAGGCATTAATGTGAAGATTGGCCTTAAAGCTCAATCAAGTTCCCTGGACAGTCTTCCCTTTAAAATGCCCCCCACATCACCCCAGAAGGGAAGGATCCATCATGGCCTGGGGATGTGAAAGTGTAAAAGTTCTCCCTGCTTCAACCAGCAGTGTGTCTAAACATCAAAGAATGTAGCAGCAACAGATGTTAGTCAGGAATACAGGAAACTCCATGGGATGTGTGAGATAAGACCACTGAGCTGCTAGAGTCCACTGTAATGCTCTCATATGGAACCCTGCCAGAGGAACGAGACAGACATGCTGCCATAAGCTCAAGGAGCCATAGAAATGCAGCCACCAAAGGTTTGAGAACCAGAAGACTGTGGGATGCCTGCCACTGAAATGAAGTCAATCTGGATAATGAGAGTTTGTCTATCTGAGAAACTGTGTCCAAATGGCAGCCTAAAAAACACTTGTACTGGTTCCAGACTGAACTTTTTGTGATTCATTGTACTGCCTAAGGACAGACACAGCTGGAGTAAGGAGTCTTAAGCCTGAGAAATGCTTTTGTAGAAGCAGTGAGCAGCCAATCCAAAAGGTATGGAAACACTTGGAATCCCTGCAGTCTGAGCCAGGCTGCCACTGCCACCATGTATTTTGTGAACACTTGGGAAGATGTGGTGAGATCAAAGGGCAGAACTCAAAACTGGTAATGACTGGCCCACAAACGAAGTGCAGAAATCTCCTAGACTGCCTCACTATCCTTATGTGATGGTAGGCATCCTTGAGATCTACCAAGCATATCCAGTTGTCTTTTCTCAGGAGAGGTACAATGGACTGCATGACGACTACCCAGAACTTGGGTTCTTTGACAAAGTGGTTCAATTTGCAGAGATCCAGAAATGGTCAAAGGTCCTTTGTCACCAAAAAGAATGTGGAACAGGCCCCAGATCCTCCCTGGTGTGGTGGGATCTCCCGAAAGACTCAGTTGGCTGGCTGCTTTTTGAGTTTCAACTACTGTGTCCCTTCTCTGATGAGGTGGTATGTCAGGAAGACATTTCTGAGGTTCTTTTGAAGTATATAGAGAGGGAATTGTACAGCCTCCGGACACAACTCTCAACAACCATGCATCTGAGTGGTTAGCCTGCCAAGCTTTGGGTGGAGAACCAAGCAAACTACAACTGCCTCCAGAGTGTGGCAACTGGGCAACCCTTCAGGTGCACTAAAAAGGCTTGGTTCTGCAGACTGCCCCGCGTCCATTATGGTTACCCCTTCTGCTGCAGACAGAATCTTCCCCCAGGAGTGCCATGAAAAGGGTGCTGCACTTCTTACGAAAAAAAAAAAAAAGAGATGCTTGCTCCCTTTCTGGTACATGGAGTAGGATTGCGGAAGGGTGGCAAAGTGCAATCTAAGGGCAGACTGATGGCAGACACGGTCTTTCAGTCCTGCTCAGTCCTGGCCAACATCTCCTTGACCTTTGGGCAATAAAAGGAGGAACCGTTGAATGGAGCACTGAAAGGACGGCTTAAAGCAGTCTGCAAAATTGCACGAATGCATCCAGGCATGGTAGTGCATAATACTGGTGCCTGATACGAGACACATTCCATCAGCTGAACTGGACAACAGCCTCACGGAAACGTTCCTGATAGAAGATGATGGAGGCCAACTATGCAGTCTGTGTCTCTGGGGATTGCTGGGTCTTCACCACATTTGACACCTCAGACAGTAGGTCCTGTTGAAGCCTTATCAAAGGAGCATGGCATTTAAGCACATGCAATGTGAAGGTTTCCCAAGTAGTCCATAGCCTGAAGATCCCTGTTGGGTGGATGGACTGATGAGCTCTCTTCAGAGATATCCTTTTTTGCAGCGGATGCAAACATAATATCAACTGCTGGACCCTTTCACTCTAGTGGGGTATGTCTTTAGGTGGGGTTAAAGTCCTTTCTGGTTTCCTTGGATTGGTTCCACCACATTGGGGTCCCTTCAAGCCCTTTGTCACACAAGATCCATAGGGACATCTAGAGGGAATAACCAGCCAGGATGTGGATAGGCCCTCTCCATAGGCCTCCAGAAACACAAACTCCTCCAGGAAGTTTATCCCCCATACTATTTCAATAATTCCATACGATCACAGAAAGAAGCTTCATCATGTGGGGATTTAAGGGAACCCTCCATTTTAGAGTCAGTGTCCTTGATGAGGGATCCTAAATCCTAAGTTTAACAAAACCCAACTACCTGCCACACTACAAAATCACCAGCACCTGAAATATCTCTAGGTAATTATCTATAAGAGTTCAATAAAAAAATTACACATTAAACAAAAAAATATATACATCTACCAGTATTTTTTTTGACACCAGTAAAGAATGTACGGGAACATCTGGACAGAGCAACCACCCACAAGACAATAATTCCTCCCAAACACCCAACACTCAATAATCGAACACTCAATCTAACATCTATACTATGTAGAACTAAACTAGGGTAGATTATCACAAAGGATGCAGTGGAGTAGTGCTCTCAAACCATGATGCACACACTAAGATGGCAAATGAGATCTGGGGAGAGAAGAGGGTACTATGAGTACAGGAGGCAAAGCACTTGAGCTGAAGACTTTAGAATAGCCAGCAGTGGATCCAAGTCAGATCCAACAACCCACAGGTTGAAGCCAGAAGGAAAAGACAGAGCAATGGTTTCCCCACCACACATTGATCCCCATTTCCTGGCCTGTATAGCTCTCAATGAATTAAGGCCAAATTACAACAAAATCAAGGACAAATCCAGAAATAATCAAAGACAATCAGGGACCTTTATCAGAATGTTAACATTAACTTGAAATACTGACAAAATAAGAGTATGTGAAATACATATTATCTGAAGCAAAAGTTTATGTCTAGAAGTGTAATTCACCACTGTTTCTTCAAAAGTCACCAGTTTTAGGAGGGATTAAGAGAGAGGGAGAAAGCTAAAATTTGAGTCAAAATCAAGGATAGTTGAAAGGTATGCTCGCCTGTGCCTCTCCTGGCTTCCCCATCATAGCCTCCCCATAATATTCAGGTAGAATACTTCTTTATGGCTCTTTCACATTTGGTCTCACTCTCCAGCCTTTAATTCAAACCTTCCAGCGCATCCTAACTGGCAAAAATTACACCATAATAGCTGTGGATGAAGTAAATGAAGCCAGGGGTCTTGGGGTTGCTTGGCCTTAAGAAACCGCAGTGTTCCAGATGCTCTGAGGTGCAGTTTAAGAATATTTTTCTACTCTGAGGTGCATTTTAAGCATATTTCTCCTCAATCTTTTAATCAGAAAATGATGAGTAAAGAAAAACTCAGTCTTACTTTTTTTTTCTTTCAGGGAAGAAATGAGCTACGTTCAAAGTTTAATGCCCAAAGCTGAACAAATAGCTGCTCCCAATAAACTGAAAAGACAAAGGCTTGCAAGGTTATATAAATCATACATGGAAATACTGTCTACCTACATACACCCACCTAAAAAGAAAACTGTGCACACCTCTGGTGTTACACTGGAACAAAGATGAAAAAAGAAATATATTTCAACTTGATGCTGTCAGATGTACATGCTCAGCATGCCTTCGTATCCACAGCCTCAAATGTTAAGACACCTGACTATACATCTAATGTCCGATTGTGAGAAAAATGGGAAAAAATAATTCCAAACTGCTGATCTTAGAAAGTACATTTCCCCTAGAAAAGCTAATATTGACATTTGTGCACATCAGAGATTTGATGACCAGGAAGGCTACTTAAACAATGACCACACTATGCACACCACTACTGAGCAGTGCTGGCCTTATACTAAACTGGACCCAGTGCAAAGGCTTATGGATGGGGTCCCCAACTAATTCAGGGTCAAAATCCCTTTATAAAGTCATAGGTTCAGGAAAGTCTGGAGGCCTCAGAAGCTCTGAGGGTCTAGATGTTCTGCAACACATTTTATGTCTCATTTTTAAACAATAATTATTAGTTAAGTTTTCTATTTTAATATCTTCTAGAATAGTTATGTTCCCAATATCGTGTGTACCCACAGATAAAATGCATATTTTTTTCATGCGTGCACACACATACTGCCCCAAGTGAAGTTTATCAAAGATAACAAGCATGCAAGCTCACACGCGGTCACACTGCATTGTTACCTGAAGGAAGATGGAGGAATGCCAATTCATCTACTGCATGTCCTAGTGTGTTTTAGGAAGAGAGAGCAGCTGGGTAAAACCCACAGGAAAAAAGTGACACAGCGTGAGGGCGAGAGAGTGCGCGCGCACGAGAGAGAACATGCAGATACCACAAAACCAAAAACTCAACCAGAGAACCAAGAGATGTGAAAAGGCAGCAATACTTGTTGCATTACCTGTGTCAGTGAGCAGCTATTATAAACCTCCTGTGAAGACAAGAAAAGACAGCTATTTGCTGTGTACAGTGTTGATGGTCAAAGGTGATGGAAAATGTGAGGAACTACATTCAGCTTGTTACTTTTAGATAACATTGCAACACACCTAAACATTCCTTTCCATCCACAGACGGCCCTTATATCCATTAACTGCAGCCTCTTTACTGACTGAACACCTCAGATGCGACTACAATTAAAAAATGAGGACACTAAGTATTCCAGTTTACTTCCTATAAATGCATACTAGTTTTGCATAGCCACATTAATGGCTATAAACTGATCCAGACAGCTAGGTCAGGGATTTTCATCCTCTGAGAGCCCATACACAGCAATAATAGCCACTTTGCTGATTGTAAAAAAATGCACAACTGAGATCTGCAAAGATATAATAACCAGAGTCATTTATTTTAACTTTTGATTTACACCAACAGTAGCTACAATAAACTATCCCATCTTCCTCGCACAATACACATTTGTACTGCAACACCAGAATGACTGTTCAAACTGAACAAATAGCAGGGTCAGCAGCGCTAATCTTCATCTACAAACACCTCCATACCCAGCAATGACAGCCACTTTGTTGACTGTGCAGACATCAGATAATCAGACTAATATAAAAAGTAAAAACTGTCAAGAGTAATTTATTTCAACTGCATCCTACACCAATTACAGCAAGTTACAAGACTGTGTATGTGATCAAATGCATGAATACATTGACACAGTAATATTCCCACTTGCTGTTAGAGCCATACCCCCCCCCCCCCCCCACACACACACACACAAATGTGAGTGACATGAAAGTTGTGTTATTACCATAACGACAGTCCATGAAATCGGATTTTTGACAGTTTTTTGCCTGGTTCAACTATGGGCTTCCTGATCCAATTGAATCCCAACTTCAGCATTGACTATGAAGCTCTGATGTTCCGGGAATAGGAATCCTCCCATTCCCATAATTCTCTCTCTACATCTCAGTACCTCAGATCGAGTTTGCCCCAATTAAGATGGCATATTCATATCTAAACTTGTGTATATATATATATATATATATATATATATATATATATATATATATATATATATATATATATTAGGAGAGAGACAGTAAGGACTGCTAACAGGGTGTGCCAGACACACCTCAGTCACCAGAAGCCCATTTTATATCAATTTGGAAGGGGGTAGGGCAGGAGGAAGGATGAACCAGAAGACTATTGATCTAATTTTCTGAATGGTTTGGTCGTATGAAGACAGAACCTAAGCTGGCGATGAACATTCAGCATATATAAAATGTGCTCACCTTTGTTTAGGAACCTTGGGAAAAAAGACTGGTAAGTTTACTGACTGGTTTAAATTGGTCTCAGATGTCACCTTAAGAAGGAAAAAAAGTTATGTACTCACCATAACGTTCCATCTGAGTAGGTAACTATTTGTCAGCAACCTGTGGGTATCAGATCCGACCTGGATCCGAGCCGGCAGCTTTCCAAGCTAGAGAAGCAAGCTCCAAGTTCCTCCCCCTTACCCATAACACCCTGCGACCTTCCAATCCTCAGATCGCATTTGCCCGCCTATATAACCACAAAACAACAACCTGAAGGATCCTAACCCAAGGATTAACAAAGGACCTGATTAACCATCCTAGGGTCCAGGTAATCAAAGAACCAGGTTAGGGAGAAGGAGGGAGGGTCGGTTGCTGACAAATGAAGTTACCTACTCAGATGGAACATTATGGTGAGTACATAACTTCTTTATCTGAAGTAGTTAACTTCATTTG
Source organism: Protopterus annectens (assembly GCF_019279795.1). Classification (NCBI taxonomy): domain Eukaryota; kingdom Metazoa; phylum Chordata; order Ceratodontiformes; family Protopteridae; genus Protopterus; species Protopterus annectens. The sequence goes on along the minus strand of NC_056745.1, from coordinate 129,512,598 downwards.
GTCATCAACCTGTGGGGCAGAGTCCCCAGCTACCAAAAAACTTGGGAGGTCTTCAAGGAAGAATATTCCGGAGCACTGCAGAGCCAAAAGCCGCCCTTCCTCTAGACACTAAATCCAATTTATAGTGAGAGATAAAGGTATGCGAGGATGCCCAAGTAGCCGCAGAGCAAATGTCATCCAAGGGAACTCTAGACCAGAAAGCAGCAGATGTAGCCATAGAGCGAGTAGAATGAGCATGAACCCCTATAGGCTCTGGTAAGCCAGATAAGTTTGTACGTGAGCAGAATGCAATTAGAAATCCATCTGGCCAGAGTCACCTTTGAAACTGGCTTACCCAAGAAGGGTTTTGCAAAGGAAACAAAGAGCTGATCAGACCTGCAGAAGGCAGTTCCTGTGTAAATAAAAACGCAACTGTCTATGAACATCTAACAAATGAAGTTTGTACTTCCCTTTGTTTTGATAGTTAGGGAAAAAAACTGGGAGATTAATGGACTGATTGATGTTCGCCTCGGAGGCCACTTTGGGTAGAAAAGATGGGTTAATCACGAGAGAGACCCTGCCCTTATGGAAAACAAGATACGGGGGGGCTTAACACAGAGGGCCAGAAGCTCCGACAACCTTCTAGCTGAGGTAATGGCTACCAAAAAGGCAGTTTTCCAGAACAAGAATTTAAAATCAACAGAAGCTGCAAGGTGCAAAAGTGGTCCTTCAGGCTCTGACTGGACCACAAGTTAGATCCCAAGGAGGGGCGGAGTTCCTGATAGGAGGTCTCAAGAGAAACGTACCTTTCAGAAAGGTCTTACAAATCTTGGTGGAAGTGAGGGGACTGAGATGGTCTCCAATGTGAAAATGGGAGATGGCAGCCATTTGAACCTTTACAGTAGAAGAACTGGCCCCTTGCTGAAAAATATGAGATAGAAAATCGAGCACTGCTGGGATGGGAGCAGTGAAAGGGTCCAAATTCCTATGAGACACCCAAATGGAAAACTGCTTCCATTTACTATTGTAAACCTTCGTGATAGAAGGCTTATGCGCCGCAACCAGGATAGATCTAACTGCAGACAAGATACCGGGAGTCCTAGCAACTAACTGAACTGGATCAATCAAGCTGAGAGCTTGAGATCGACTAGATTCGGGGGCCTCAATCCCGAAGGATGAGATATCAGATCCGGGATGGGATCCAAGATCCAGAGAGGAGCTATAAGATGAGACCGTAGGCATGGGAACCAGGCTTGACGAGGCCAGAATGGGGCTATGAGGATAACCTTGTTCCCCAACTTACGAGCTTTCTGTAAGAATTTTATCAATGGAAGAGGAGGATAAGCATAAAGAAGACCGGGTGGCCAAGCATGGTCTAGAGCGTCTCTGGGGCTTTCCCCCGGAGGGGGAATTAGAGCGAAAAACTTGCTGTACTTCGCATTGGAAGGCGACGCGTAGAGATCGCAGCAAGGCTGACCCTGCTTGCGGAAGATCTGTTTCGCTAAGGGATTCGGAGACCACTCGTTGCGAGAGGATAGTTTGACTCAGTTTGTCCGCTTGGATGCTGGACCGACCCGGAACGTGCGTTGCTAACAGAAAGCGGTTGGTGGATATCACCCAATCCCAAACTCTCATGGCCTCTCGGCAAAGAGGGTAAGACCCGGTCCCCCCCCCATTTGTTGATGTACCAGACCACTGACATGTCTGACTGAATTGCAATAGTCCCTGGAGGGAGAAAGGCATGAAGGGCTTGCAACGCTAGAAGCACCGCCCACATCTCCAGAACATTTATATGCAGAACAGTCTGAGTCCACGTACCTTGGACAGTTCTGCCCGAGTAATGCCCCCCCCCTCCAAGGCGAGAAGCATCCGTGGTCCCAGTGGCTTGGGGTTGTGGCATAACAAACGGTCGTCCTTCCCGAAGCTCTTGAGATTGGAGCCACCACATGAGGGAATTTCTGCAAACTCTGCTGAGAGGAATCGGTAAGTCCAACGGGTGGTGAAGGATGGACCACTGAACCTGCAAAGTCCACTGGAGAACCCTCATGTGCAAGTGAGCTAAGGGCGAGAGATTGCTGCTGCCATGGCCCCTAAAGCTCTCAGGACTAACTCCGTTGATGGGGCAGGTGACTGAAAAAGGGCTAAAACATGTAAGGTCAAACTGCGAAGTCTGTCTGACGTCAAGAAGGCCTTGGTCTGAAGCGTGTCTGTTCTGGCCCCTATGAACTCCAAGACTTGAACTGGTTGAAGGGGTGACTTCTTGAAGTTTATGGTGATCCCCAATTGGGATGCTAGTAGTAGGAAGCAATCCCTGGCTAAGCAGAGTGGATGGCTGGTGGGGGCGGTAAAGAGCCAGTCATCTAGGTAAGGAAAAACCTGTATTCCCTGAAGTCTCAGGAGGGCTGCTACAACTGCCATTACCTTGGTGAACACTCTGGGGGCTGTGGTGAGGCCGAAGGGTAGGACCCTGAACTGGTAATGACTGGCCCCTAGCCGAAAGCGGAGGAACCTCCTGGATCGCCTGTCCATGAGAATGTGATAGTACGCATCCTTGAGGTCTATGCAGCACATCCAGTCCTTTTCCTGCAAAAGGGGCAGGATGGATTGAAGCGTGACCATCCGGAATTTCTCCTTGGCAATGAAGACGTTCATTGTTTAAAGGTGGAGGATCAGCCTCAAGTCCCCAGTCTTTGGCACCAAAAAGAACCTGGAAGTAATTGCCTAATCCGGATTGGCCTGGGGGGACGTGCAGGATGGCTCTTTTCTAGCAACTTTACCTCAAAGCTGCAGCCTCCCCTCTGTCTGGGTGGTACATCGGGGAGGAGAATAGACTAAGGAGGTAGGTTTATGAAAGGGATTGAGTAACCTCTGGATATTACTCGAAGCACCCAGCAATCTGTTGTGATGGACTCCCATTGGTCAGGTGCTTCGAGAAACATCCCCCGACTGCCTCCAGAGAGGAGCAGTCGGGGAACCCCTCAAGGCTGCTGCATGGGTCGGTCAGAAAAGGGTTCCAGAGACCCAAAATTTTTCGCCCCCCCCCTCTGCCTCTGGACTGGCATCCACCTTGTCCCCCTCTGCCTCTGAAGGATGAAGGGTCTGGAGCATAACGGGACTGCTGAGACTTCCGGAACCACATCTTTTGTACTCTCTGGTTCCTGGAAAAGGACCTTTGAGGAGCAGAGAAGCGGATTCCGACGGCAGACAGCGTCTTCCCGTCTTTCTCGCTCTGAACCAATGTGTCACGGATGGTCTTCCCAAACAGAGTAGAACTAAAGGGTGCGCTCACGAAGGACGCCTTGAAAGGTTCCAAAAAGTCACAAAGCCGGAGCAAGGCGTGACGCCTTAAGGCGATGCCAGACCCGCTGGCTCTAGCGGCCCCTTCCGTAGCATGAGAAAGTAGCCGCACAGACATGTTTGAAACAGATTTCAGAGTGGCCATGCCAGCCGAGAAAGTCCATTTGTCCTTGGCCGACAGACTCAGGGGGAGACTCAGCGTATTCTTTCACCAGATCCCGCTGAAGTCTAATTACATGGGCCAAACAATTCAGTGCCCTTATGGAAAAGGTAGCTGAAGCAAACATCCGCTTCCCGATACGATCCATCGTCCAAGACTACTTATCAGAAGGATGGACCGAGGAACTATCCTGGGCAAGTTCCTTCTTGGTGGCTGCTGCCACCATGGCATCTACCGGGGAACCCTTACTCTAAGCCGTTCTATCTACAGGGGGACTAAGAATCCTATCTGGCCTCCCGGGGATTGGCTCTACAGTGTCCGGTTCCTTCCACGCCCTGGTAGTGATGAGGTAAATCAGGGAATCCAAGAGGTAGATGGGCCTGCGAATGTCTCCAGGAACACAGACTTGTCAGAGGAAGGTTTTTGGGCTGACCACCCCCCCTTTTGGCTAAGCATTTCCATAATGTCTCCAAAGGAGATGTCTTTGGGGGGGTGACTTGGGGGAACCTTCCCCTTCCTCCAAATCTGTGCCCTCCATGAGGGACTCAGGGGAGTCCAAGTGCCTCCTCTTACTCTCGCGTTTGTGAGGGACCTCCTCGGTGGGGCTGACCGAAGAGGGCTCTCCAACAGGGTCATGTTCCGCCAGTGGAACGGGCTGGGGCATCAACGCAGGCTGTACCTGGGACTGGATGATGGAAGACCAGCCCAGCTGCAAGGGAGTGGGGGCGGATCCCAAAGAAAGAGCAGGGGGTCTCAAACATCGAGAGAACCCTCTCCACCCTGTCGAAAGCAGAGGGTGAACCAATCGCTCTGGGCTCCGTGGTTAACACCCTCGGATCCAGCGTGGGGGATCGGCATCGAACCGAAGTGCTCAGACCCGAGAGGGAAGAGTGCTCCGACCAAAACGGAGCCAAAGACATACTGGCCCCCTCGGATCCGATGCATGGCTCTCGGCCCAGAGAGCTCGGATTCGAAAGGGAATCCGACAAACTCTAGGGCATGGCCGGCATTAGGTAGTGATAACCATCGGCACCGACTCCCTGACTCGGACACCTCGGATCTGAAGGCTCGAAACCAGATAGTGGATCGAAGAAGGAGCTATTGGGGCAAAAAGTGGGGCTGAACCCCCCCCCCTGCCGAAGGGGGGGGGCAGCAACACTCCCATCTGCAGTGCAGTTGGGTTTGGAGAAAGTGACGGATCATCCAGTCCATATCAGCGGAGAGGCTATGGTTCGACCTTGAAGAGGCTGCCGAAGCTGGCCGGGAGGGCTGCCGTGACGACCTTGAAGATGGTTGGGCCTCCTCCTCCGGGGAGAAGCGTGGAGAATGCAGCTGAGGGGAGGAAGGCCCGGAGACCTTCTGGGGTAAAGAGAACAGTTTCAACGGCGGGGCCAAGGGGGCTGAGTCGGCCCACCGCTTGTGGCTTCTGAGCCTCTCTCTCTCCCTGGGAAGAAGTGGGAGGTTGAGTCCCAGCCAGGGGAGGGGGGACAGCAGGCTGAGCAGCCGCAGCAGTGGCTGTAGCCACCGAGGGAGAGGCGGAAGATGATGACTCCACTGGTAGGAGACCTGCCAGAATCAGCTTATTCCTCCTATCCCTTAGGGCCCAGGGGTTAAAGGCTGTGCAAATCTGGCAGCCCGAGGTCAAATGTGATATAACCCAGTCAGAGGACGCACTGAGTGTGGCCATCCACTGGGGATAGATTATGGCCACACTCAGTGTACTTAGAAAAGATGGCCTTTGGAGCCTCGGCCATGATTTTTAAACAAAACACACATACGCCAACACAAACACCCAAGGGAAAGGAAAGGCCTACTAGGATTTAAACTACGAGGGAATGAGAGAGTAAACTCAGGGGTTTAAACTATAAAATTAAACTAATCACACACACTAACACCAAGATCCATTTTTATCAAAAAAACACTTACTAATCGCCTGAACGCTAGGAGCTCGACAACTCGTGCTTGACAAAGCCGCAGCAAATGAGATCTGAGGATTGGATGGCGGTCGCAGGGCATTATGGGTAAGGGGAGGAGCTTGGAGCTCGGATCTCTAGCTTGGAAAGCTGCCGGCTTGGATCCAGGTCGGATGTGGGGAGGGCTTGCATTTCTGAAATCACTAAGCTGAAGTAAAGTACAGTTGTGTACACTTACCATAAATGTAGATGTTAGAGTGTATTCACTGTTGCAGTCATTACATTTGGGTAATCTGCTGGCAGGTTTGCCCTCAGTTGGCCTGAATTCCAAAGTCTTGGGTCCTGCGTCAGTTGCTGCTGTTTCCTCTTCCATGACGTCAGGTCGTCAGGGGTATAAAACAAGCAGCAGACACCATTTTCTTTAGTTTTTCTTGCCCCAGATGTCAGGTGCCCCCAAAAAGGTAGCAAATATAGATATATATATATATATATATATATATATACATGCATCAATACAAATTTTACCTTCATCTACAAGCAAATACACTACATAGGTTAGAGAAGGAAAGAAACTCCAGAATGAAAGGGGGATGGCGGGTGGGTAACCTGGACTGCAACAGTGAATACACTAACATCTACATTTATGGTAAGTGTACACAACTGTACTATGTTCAACGTGATTCACTGTTGCAGCCGTTACACATTTGGGTAGAATCCCAAAGCTATGGATGGCAGGCTGGAGCTAAACAGCATTAGGTGTAGCTATAAGGCCCTGCAGAACTGCAGTGGCAAACCCTGCCCTGGATTAGAGTAGAGAGGCAAATGATAATGCTTTGTAAATGTGTGAACAGAACAAGTAGCAGCCTCCAGAATGTCTTTGGTTGGTACTCCTTTGAGAAAGGCTGCTGAAGTAGCTGCAGCTCTGGTGGAATGAGACCTAATTGCCCTTGGGCACAGGACTGCCATGGTGTAAGTAGCAGTAACAAATGCAGTGGCTTATCCACTTTGAAATAGTCTGCTATGAAATAGCCTTTCCTTCTGATCCTGCAGCATATGACACTAGTAATTGCTCAGTTTTTCTTAGAGCTTTAGTCCTGCTCAAGTAGAATCTTAGCTGTCTGTGTACGTCCAAGGAATGCAAAATTCTCTCCCCCTTGTTCTGTGGATTTGGATAAAAGGTTGGCAGATGAATAGTTTGGTTAAGAGCCACACTGGAAACCACCTTAGGCATAAATGAAGGATTTGTCCTCAGACACCCTGTCTGGGTAAATTATGATAAAAGGCTCCACAGCCATGAGTGCCTGCAGCTCTGAGACTCTTCTTGCTGAAGTAATTGCTAGTAGCAGAGCTGTTTTCCATAAGAACTTTATATCAGCAGTAGCAGCTGGTTCAAATGGAGGCAGGGTGAACTTTTCCAACACATAATTGAGGTCCCATCTGGGTATTGGTGATCTTCTAGGAGGCCTTAAATTTTTAGCTCCTCTAAGATACTGCTTTAGTAAAGGATGAGAAAAGATTGGTGGCTCTATTGTAATGAGCCGAAATGGCAGAGGCATGGATTTTAATAGACAAGAAAGATGGGCCTTTGTCAAGCATCTCAGTCAAGTATTGTAATATCTGAGGAATATTTAGTTCCTTGTGCTTGATTCCAAGGACAGAATCTCTTCCATTTGACAGCATAAGATTTTCTAGTACTAGGCCTTCTGGCTTCCAAAATGACATCCATCACAGCTTTACTATGAGGTGTTGTTTCTATGCCTACATGATCAGCCATGCTGCCAGGTTCAGTGCCTGGAGTCGATTGTGCAGGATCTGATTGCTTTGCTGGGACAGTAGTTGAGGTAAGGTCCAAGCTGGGTATTGAGACAAATTCCTTAGGATTGGATACCAGTATTGGCGGGGCCAGTCCGGGGCAATCATCATCATCTTTGGTTTCTCTGGCCTGACTTTTAGTAGGACCTTGGGAAGAGGAGGCAGAGGAGGAAAGGAGTAAACTGATAGGTTTTTCCAACTGAAGGATAGGGCGTCCACTTTCCATGCTTGTCTGTGATAAGTCCTTGTGCAGAATCTTTTCAATTGATAATTTTGAGGAGAGGCAAATAGATCCATGTCCGGGCTCCCCCATTTCTTTATCATGCTGAAGACTTGTGGATCTAGTTTCCACTTTTGAGGGTCCATAAGGTTTCTGCTTAAATCGTCCGCCAAAGTATTTTGTTTTTCTGGCAGGAATTGAGCTTGAAGATGTATTTGGTAAAGTCAAAGCTGTGTCCCACAGTGCCATGGCTAATCTGCAAAGGGGGTATGAGTGTGTGCCCACCTGCTTGTTTATATAGCACATAACTGTGGTGTTGTCCATCTATTAGTAGTTGTCCTGGATGAAGTAAGTTCTTGGAGGCTATCAGGACATTTTGAACAGCAAGCATCTCTTTTTGGTTGATACGTAGATGCATTTGTTTTGAGGTCCATATGCCCTGAATGCATCTTCACGCCATGTGGGCCCCCCCCCAGGCATAATCTGATGGTTCTGTTAAGGTTTGGCTGGCAGGGGGTAGAGTGAAGGCCTGTCCCATGTTTTGATGACATGCCTTTACCCACCATAGAAACTCCTGTTGTAGGCAGGGAATGAGAGGAATCATTGTTTCCAGAATGACAATGTTGACTCCATAAACTTTTTAGGTACCACTGAAGTTTCCTCATATGCAGTCTTGCATATGGAATCAGTAGGATGCAGGATACCATGAAGCCCAAAGCCTGCAGAGTTTGTCTTGCAGATAACTGAGTTTTTGTTGCCATCAGTTTGAAGTAAGTAGTCAGTTGCCTTTGTCTGGTGTGAGGTAAGCCACCTGGGCAGTTGTATTCAAGCTTGCACCCAGGAATGTTATCTTTTGAGAGGGTACCAGTTGTGATTTATTTTCGCTTGTGTACCCTAGGCATGTTGGAAGCCTTCTCACAAATGCCAGGTGTTTAAGAAGAATGTCCTTGTTCTCTGCTTGAATGAGACAGCCGTCCAAGTAAGCATATATTTGTATATACTTTTGTCTGCAAAAAGCAATTACTGGTGCCAGGCACTTTGTAAAGACCCTGGGTGCAGTAGATAAGCCAAAGGGCAGTGCAGAGAATTGGTAATACATTAAGCCAGCCTTGAAACTGAGGTATATTCTGCACAATTGCCTTATTGGGACATGTAGGTATGCCTCTTTTAGGTCTAATGTCACCAGCCAAGCATTCTTGCCCAGCATGGGCAGAAGCTGCTGCAAAGTCAGCATTTTGAATTTTGGAATGTCCAGGTATGTGTTCAAAATTGATAAATCCAGTATTGGCCGCCAGGCCTTGTCCTTTCTGGGTACCAAGAACAGCCTTGAGTAAAAACCTTGTCCTTTTTCCTGCTCTGGTACTGGCTGAATGGCCCTCATATCCATGAGGGACGTAACCTGTTTCTGTGCCTCTGCCCATTGATTTTTTGGCAGATCCGGCCAACCGTTTGCCACTGGCAGAGTATGGAAGTGGAATCTGTATCCCTGTGATACTATGTTTAGCACCCACTTGTCCTGGGTTATTAACTGCCAATTTTGAGCAAAAAGTGCTAATTTTCCCCCTAAGGGTGCTGCCAAAAGGTAAGTGCTTGGTGAAGGCGAAGTCATTGGGACTGTTTTCTGTAGGTTTACGCTTTATCTCCTCCAAATTTGGAGGCAGAAGCGCCCCATTGCTTTGACCTGTAAGAAACTTGTGCCTGGTACCTGGAACCCTTAGGGCATCTGGATTTGCCCCTTTGAGCTCTGAACAGGAAAGGAACAATTTTTTGTATGCCAGTGTCTACTGAATCTTCGTGGCTGCACTTGCAAGAAGTCTTTTACAGTTTGCATAGACTTAGCTTTGTCTTCCATTTTCCTTAAAACCTCTTCTGCCTTAATACCAAACAGAGTATCATGCTGTAAAGGTGCATCCAGTAATTTAGCTTTAACATGATCATGCAAAGTTTGCCCTTAGCCAGGCATGCCTCCTAATCACAGATCCAGTAATTGCAGCCCTGTAGGAGGCCTGTAAGGAATCAAAAACCACATTGCAAAGTATGCTTTCCAAATTGTTGAGCTGCATGCAATAATTCCTGCAATTCTTTATTTTCTGCACATTTGGAAATCATCATTTTCTGTTTCAGCAATCCCAAAACATGTTAATACTTGAGCATATCAAACTGTCAGTTTAAGGCCCTAATTGCCAAGGTTGCAGATGTATAAACATTTTATCCCCATCTATCCAGTGCCCTTAAATCTCTGTCAGAGGGGGTAGGATTTTTGGCTGTTGAGGTCTTAACTCCCTTTGGACCCTGTGAAATAGTTTCAGGATCAGCAGCAGGGTTTCTAAATAAAGATTTGGGAGAGTCAGGGACCCTGTAATATCTGGCAGGCTTGCTGGGAGCTGGAGGTAAGGAGTCAGGGGTCAAGCTTGACTCCGAAAACACATCATCCACAATGTCTAAAACATGGGGTATGGCTAAAGGCCAGTGCTGAGGGAGAAGGAAATCCATGAGCCTCTTGATTCTGAGAAATCTTGACTCTCCCAGTGAAAATGCTCCCTCAAAGTATGCAAGGTTTCTCCAAATGAATAATCCTCAGGAGGTGATGCAGATGCTATAGACTCCTCTGCATCAGAATCCTCATAGGGAGGTATAGATAAATTCCTGATCAGAAGAGGAATCAAAAGAAATAGAAACCTGATCTGAAGATTCATAATCAGTGTCTTGCCTAGGCCTCTTATCAGGAAGGGGATGGGAACCCCTGATCAAGGTAATAAGGTCTAAAGCCATTTTGATCATTTGTTTTTTAGGCATAGAGGCCTGTGCACGTGGCTCATGCGTCGGCTTTTTAGTTTTAGAAGTTGCTTTTGTCTTTGGTTTTGCAGCTGTCATCGGTTTGATACAAAAATGTTGAAGCCTGAATACACCTACAGAAGCCGGTGCCTGCTCAGCGGCTCCGGACCCATCAGAGGGAGATACATCCATGGGTCCAATACTTTGAGTATCACATGGCGTGCTGGACTCCACATAGGTCTCGGCAGGGGCCTGCGACTCGAAAGTAGCAGGCATCAGGGGCTGCAAAAGCACCTCACTGAGCACTGGCGACTGGTTTAAGAGAAGCTTCGTCGGTTTTGGACCTCGACTGTCTCTCTGTCCTTTTCATAGGTTCATAGGTTGGTACTAGGCTATCAGCCCTAGGGCCTATACAAGCCTAGCCATAACAATTCCTTGGCTATTTCTTCCCACATTATTTAATTTCCTGGACCCCTGTCTAGCAGGGTGACTGACGTGATCCCTGGGGTGAATTTCCTTTCTCCCATCCAATCGTCAAGGTTCCTCTTGAAGAGGTCCAAAGAGGCACTCTGCTTGACATGTATGGGCAATCTATTCCAGAGTCTGGGGAGTCTCTGGGTCAGGAACCTATCCCTCCAGCATGTTTTGTTTATTGTGATGACAAGGTTTAGATCCCTGGAGCGTGTAGCTCTGAGGGATTGGGATTTCTTTAAGTGTAGCATGTCCAACAGCTCTGGGTTTGACATGGCCTTGTATGTTAAGCAGAGATTACCTCTGAGTAGACGATATGCGACAGAGTATAGCTGGAGTGTTTTAAGGTGGTCAGCGTAGGGCATCTGCTTTAGGCCTGTGATTCTTTTAGCGAGGTATTTCTGAGGCCTTTCCAGTTGTTGCAGAGGTCTTGAGAGGTACATACTAAATGGGGCGTTGTATTCTATAATGGGTCTAATGAGGGATGAGTACAGTGGGATAATGACCTCCTTTTTTCTGGATGAAAAGCCCTTCGTGATGAGGTGTGCCACATAGAAGGATTTCCTGACTGTTGTGGCGATGTGGTTATCGAAGGTGAGACCACTGTCCACCTGTGTCCCTAAGTCTCTTATCACACTTTCTGTGTTTAGTGTACTGCCACCTATATGGTAATTCATGGATACATGTTTTTTCCCAAAGGGGATAACAATACATTTCTTGGCATTGAGCTTGAGCCCATGGCTCTGGCACCAAGCATCTGTTTCTGTAAGGCCCTTTTGTAGAGTATCCACATCATTTGGGGATTCAATAATGGCTCCCAGTTTGCAGTCATCTGCAAACTTTGTTAGCCAGAGTCCCTTAGTGTTGACCTGTACTTCAGAGAAGTAGATGCCAAACAAGAGCGGCCCCAGGACTGAACCCAGAGGTACTCCACTTGTCACTTGTCTGGAGCTGGATTTGGAGTCGGATACTTTTACAGTGTGGGTTCTATCAGTAAGCCATTTAGCAACCCATTGGGTGACATAGGGATTAATGCCCAACTTAGTAAGTTTATGATTCCAGAGTGGGGATGGTGTCAAAGGCCTTGGCAAGGTCTAGATAGGCTGTGTGGACCACCTTACCCTTATCCATGGCTCTGGAGACTGATTCAAAGAAGTCAATCAGGTTCAGGAGACAAGATTGGCCCTTCACAAACCCAAACTGGGTGGGGTCCAGTGTTTGAAGGTTGCCAATTTCTTTGTTTATAAGTTCCATGATAATACGCTCCATGGCCTTGCAGATAAGGCTTGTCAGACTGATGGGACGGTAGTTTCCGGGATCCTAGGTGGATCCCCCCTTGTGGATTGGGATAACTGTAGCTTTGCGCCACTCAAGTGGGCACAAAACCTGAGGTGAGGCTATGATTAAACATGACACTTAGGTGAGGTGCCAGTTCATATTGTAGTTCATGTAGTACACAGCCCGGGATGTCATCTGGTCCCATGGATGCTGTATTCATGGCTTTAGAGAGTGTGTTTTGTACCTGTGTGGCTGTTATTACTGGAATTTGGCAATCTTCCGGTATTGAGATGGGCCATTTAGGGGGTGAGAGGGGGGTGAAGTTGGCACTGAATCGATCAGTATATTTAATGCCATTCTGTTTTAGCTCAGAGCAGATCTGAGCATTGCCATTTAGATTCTTGACATAGTTATAGAATGCTTTGTGGTTGTCTTTGGAATCTTTGGCAATTTTATTTTCGTAACTAGCTTTGGAGGATTTTATGAGGCATCTCAGTTTCTTACTGAGGCTAGTAAGGGAGTTTTTTGCATCCTGGGATTTTCCTCTTTTCTGCAAAAGTTTCTTCCTTTTGTTGTAAAGTTTGTTTATGGCAGGGGACCACCAGATTGGCTTACTTTTTTTGGATGAGAGCATTTTGGTTCTAATTTGGGATGGCACGATTCATGCATGAGTGGATGTGCTCGTACAGTGCCTTAGTGTAGGATTCAGCAGTTGAACTTTCAGTTCCCGTCTGCATGGGTGTCATGAAGTTTGTCACTTCTGACTTGAGTAGCATGAAGTTGGCTTTGGAGAAGTTTTTTATGGTGGTTTCTTTACTGGGGGGTGGGGGTGGGATGTGGATGTTAAGGGTGATTAGCTTATGGTCAGACCTGACTAACGAGGGGGTGACCATAGGT